>NW_023270865.1:10385686-10489958 GCF_011800145.1 Mirounga leonina
GGGGGAGGGGGGATTGGTTAGCCCGGTGATGGGTATTAAGGAGGGCATGTACTGCATGGAGCACTGGGTGTTATACGAAAACAATGGATCGTGGATCACCACATCAAAAACCAATGATGTACTGTATGGTGACTAACATAACATAATAAAATTTTTTAAAAATTAAATAAAAAATTTTTTAAAAAAGTAAATAAAGAGCAAACCTGAGCATGTAACTCCAAAAAAAAAGAAGAAGAAGAAGAAGAAGGAAGAGAGCAAAAGACAGATCATATGGGGACTTTAAATCCATGGGGAAAAGTAGGTTTTACTCTGAAGACAAAGGGGAGTCATTGGATATTTTCCAGCAAAGGAGGATCACGGTCTGCAATGCAATTTATATTTTAAAAATATTACATTTTAAAATATTACAAGTATTGAGGCACCTGGGGGTGACTCAATCAGTTGAGTGTCTGATTTTGGCTCAGGTCATAATCTCAAGGTTGTGTGATTGAGCCCCATGTCGGGCTGCCTGCTCAGCAGGCAGTTTTCTTGAAAGTCTTTCCCTCTGCCCCTCCTCCTGCTCTCTCTCTCTTTCTCTAAAAATAAGTAAATAAATCTTTAAAACAAAAAAATATATTACAAGTATTGGTTAAAGGGTACAAAGTTTCAGTTATGCAAGGTGAATAAGCCCTAGAGATCTACTATACAGCACAGTGTCTATAGTTAACAATACTGCATTATATAATTAAAATTTTGTTAAGAGGGAGGATCTTGTGTTAAGTGTTCTTATCACAAAATAATAAGGTAAATAAGGAGAGTAGGAGGAAACTTTCTGGGGTGATGGGAAAAAATATGAGATTGGCTGCTGTGCTGTGTAGGAAATGCATTATACAGGAGGAGCAAGAACAAGAGTAACACCAGGCAGACCAGTTATGAAGGGCAAAGATGATTGAGGCAAGGACTAGCACAGTCAGGGGGAGATGGAAAGAGAACAAAGTCTGTATCTATTCTGAAGATGGAAATGATGGAACTTAGTGATGAATTGGATATAGGTGATATATAAGATAGATCGGGAGCTAAATTGGGACTGGAGAAATATATTTGGAAGTCATAGGAGTATGATATGTAAAGATACAGGAACAGATGAGGATGCTGTATACAGAAAAGAATAGAGAAAGGAACCTTGTGGCAAAGGCATGCAACATGATCAGATAGGTTAGAATAGGAGGAAGTCATAACAAGGAGCAAGAAAAGGAGCCACTGATTAGGTATTCAAGATATTCAAAATTCAAAATAGTTTGATGTCATGGAAACAGAGTGGAGATATTTCAAAGAGCTATGTCTAAAGCTGTGACAAGTCAGGTAACACAAAGACAGGTAAGTGCCCACTAGATTTAGCAACAAGGCATTTTTTGATGACCTGGGCAAGCTCAGTTTTACTGAAAACCAAAGTCAAATTAAGAGTGGATTTAATTGTTCCCACCACTAGAAGAAATTATAATTACATGACCAGATAGAGGTATCAGCTAATGCTATAATGGCAATGATATTGTAATATAAGTGTATCAAATCAATATATTGTACTCCTCAGCATACCTTAATGCATACTCTATGTTACATACCAATTATATCCAAAAAAGTGAAAAATATGGTAAAGTTTATGAATTGGCATTCAGTGGGCATTTCCACTCAATACATAATAGAATATTTATTATAACATAGTCCCATCTACTTTATCACTAAACTAAGAGAGGACTGAAGTAGAGCTTTCCACCTTGGTATCCAAAGGTTGATATGTAATAAACATTTAATAAAGATTTTAAATGAAACAAAAGGATGGATTGAGGAGAAAACCATAAGTCAATCGGTGAGGGCTGGGGAATGGTGAGCACAGATAGCTCCTTTCTGGAGGTCTGCCTTAACCTCCATAGCAGAGAAATAGGGCTCATGAGCATATGAGGTCGAAGAACTTCTAACAGGAGGTGGTAGAGTACATTTTTATATTATTGGGAAAGATCCAGAAAACACCATGATCTTTGGGAAAGGCAAAGAGGACAGGTGGAAAAGTTTATGTTCCAAAGGCTAGGGGCAATTATTTCACAAAATAGGAGGTAACTGTAAAATCTGTGCATAAGGGAAATTATATTTGTATCTTTGGCAGGAAAAGGAAAGAGTTCTATTCTAATCAAACTCCATTTTTTTCAATGAAATATGGTCCTCATATTTTTTCTTATGAAATGTCTTATTTTCCCAGTGAAAAATGGAGGTCAGGAGTTGAATGTATGGCTGAGGGAGGGATAGGGACAGGTGGGAGGATAAAAAAGAGAAGAAAATATGGAAAAAAATTAACACACTAGCAAGAATCCTTTTAGGAGGTTATGATTTTGTTTGTTCCATAAAGAATTCTAAGAAGGTTTGACTAGAGAGCTTATCGAGATTATAGATCAAAGTTAGGAGGAATGAGAAGACCCTGATAACATAAGTTATGGTTACTAAACCTTTGTTGCACTAGGTTAGGTGCCTAGTATATACTATTGTAATTTTCACAAATCATGAGGAAAGGATGATTTTCCCATTTTACCATTGAGAAGACCAATGCTCAGAAACATGAAGCAACCTTCTTGAGGTAAACCACAACCAGTAAATAACAGAATTGGATTTAGGATCAAGTCTGACTCAAAAGCTCATTTTCTTCACATAGCAGTGGGAAGCCATCAGACACTTTTATTCAAGGAAGGTATGTGAAGAGATCTCCATTACAGGAAGGTACTTTTTATAGAAGTGTGGATAGGGCGCCTGGGTGGCTCAGTTGGTTAAGCTACTGCCTTCGGCTCAGGTCATGATCCTGGAGTCCTGGGATCGAGTCCCGCATCGGGCTCCCTGCTTGGCGGGGAGTCTGCTTCTCCCTCTGACCCTCCCCCCTCTCATGTGCTCTCTCTCTCTCATTCTCTCTGTCTCAAATAAATAAATAAAATCTTTAAAAAAAAAAAAAGAAGTGTGGATAAATCAGAGGAACAGAGATAAGAGGTAGAACCGAGCTTTGAGAGTGTTGCCCTCAGCCAGTTCTTGGTAAAGGCATAACAATGGAAGGATAGAAACTAAACATGTGTAGGCATGTTAAGTAGATACTGAGGTGATGGACCCCACATCTACGTATTGTTCCCTTTCTGCCATATCAATTTGTTTCTTTTTTTAAGATTTTATTTTTAAGTAATCTTTACACCCAACATGTGGCTCTAACTACAACCCATAAATCAAGTTAGATGCTCAGATCAAGTTAGATGCTGTATTGACTGAGCCAGCCAGGTGCCCTCATATCAATTTACTTCTATTCTGCTACCAATGGCTCTAAAAATGAGATACTGGCACCATTTTACTTTCCCCTTTCCTTTTCACCTTCTCCCCTGACTTCAGAGGAAGGGGCTGGGTGGGGGGGGGCGGTGATGAAGAGGGGAAGAAATGGGAGGAGGGCACTTACAAAGCACTAAGGCAAGCTCAGCCACATTGTCTCAGGAAGATTCAGGAATAAGTCAGTGGGAGTAACCTGAAATAGCTCTGAGTATTAGAAGGGGGTGAGGGGGGCCCCCAGAACATGGGAAAGACGACTCCACTTCAAATCCATCATCCTGGGTTTGTGTTGCTTGAAAAACACGTTCCCCTTTCACGTTTTTAAACGTTGTGTGTATGTGAGAATTGTGAAAAACTGAAGAGAACAGTATCTGAAGACAGATGATCCAATATTAATTTAAAAACAATCACCTTCTGTGGACATGGCCTCAATGTTTGCCAAATGTTTGTAATAAACAGAAACGTTCTCCTAACAGGTGCAGTTGCTGCGATGAACATCACAGCGGGCACAAGCGGCATTTCCTCTATAGTTGGGCCATTGAAACAAAGTGCAGAATAATGAAAATATAGGACTGTTTGGATGTATTGGGAGAAAATCATTTGCCCAACGGTAACTGACGCTTACTGAGGACAGGGAAACACAAGAAAAGTATTGTGATTCAGCCCATATTTCTGTGGCCACCTGTCCAGCTACTCCACAGGCAGGATACAAAGAGAATGTGCATTTGTCTTTGGGGCAGTATATAATTTCATGTATTTTTTTTCTGTCTTGGATTTCCTTTTATTCCTTTTTCACACAACACCTTTATTTGATTTTTTTAGTGTGCCATGTAGTATACATTTATTTCTCTCTTTTTTTTCCCCTCATAGTATGGGGAGGAAAAATCCCTGAACAGATGTTGCCTTAAGATTGCCAAACTCATTTTGCTTTTGATGTGCCATGCTCAAAGCTACTTTCTGGAGAGCACATTGGAAGAATGTACTCCTTGTTGTGTACTGTACATTTAATAGCAGGAAGACAGTTGGAAAAGGATTGTAACACCATTCCTGAAAATGCTAATGTCATTGAGCATTCAAAAATGAGCAGAAGGAAAAATCTGGCAAAAGGTTCACATGATGAGACACAAAGGTTGCATTTATAAGTCTATTAACAGTATCTGGAGAAAGATGATCCAATATTAATTTAAAACAATCACCTTATGTAGACATGGCCTCCATGTTCATCAAATGATTATAATAAGCAGAAATTTAAGAATAATGTCATATTTATTATATTTATTCACATATATACACATATATATTTATTCACATATATATACATGTATAGTGTATATATTCACTATATACGTATATATAGTGAAAAAATGCTTAAGGCAGGGAGGAATTTAACAACTCAAAGATGCAGTTTGATAAGCATTAAAAATTATAATAAAGTGCAGGAAAAAAAATTACCAAAATAAACAATTAGTAGCCAAATCTCCCCTAAAACTAGTTGGCAGTGAAACTGTGTAAGTTAGGCCTTCATCCTTCTGAACATAAGCACACCAACATACACAAACATACACATACATACACACACATGTGTGCATGCGTGCACACACACACACACACCCACACACATACTTTCTTCCTAGCTAAACTGACATTTGACACTCTAAGCTCTGATAAGAAGGTAAGGCCTGTATAACCAGTGTATACATTGGTCTCTATCCTCTGTAGTGAAAAATGGGAGATTACATGGAGCCATATTGAAACACAGTGTATCTTTAAAACGAGGCACTGCCAGTCTGGCCATTTTTAGCTGGGGAAATGCTGACGTGATGGACAGAAAGGTGAGAAATGGGGCTGGATTAAGGGTGCCTGCAAGTTTTACACAGAAATGTTATCACATGCACAGGTGACAGAAAATACTCAAATAAAAGTGGGTGATTATGGAATGCAGATAGATCCCTTAAATGTCGGTATTCTAAAAGTATAGAAATGGTATAAATGGGCACTGTATTAGTTTGCTAGGATCGCTATAACAACACACTATGGCCTGGGTGCCTTCACAATAGAAATCTATTACCTCACAGTCCTAGAGTCCAGATGTCTGATCAAGGTGTCAGCTGAGTTGGTTTCATTTTGAGGTCTCTCTCCTTGGCTTATAGATGGCTATCTTCTCCTTATGTCTTCACATGATCTACCTTCTGTGCTATTTCTGTGTCTTAGTCTCTTCTTATCAGAACACCAATCACACTAGGTTAGGGCTCTTCCCAAGGACATTAATTATCTCTTTAATGACCTTATCTCCATATACAGTCACTTCCTGAGGTACTGTAGGTTAGGGTTTCAACATATAAGTTTTGGAGGGACACCACTTAGTCCATACCTAACACTGAACTCTTGTGTCCAGAACTGAGCTACACGTTAGGGGTACACAGAAGTAGCTTCTAGTCATTGTCTCCAAGGAGCTTACAAATGAGTGTGACAGGGGTACCTCAGTGGCTCAGTCGTTAAGAGTCTGCCTTCAGCTCAGGTCATGATCCCAGGGTCCTGGGATCGAGCCCCGCATCGGGCTCCCTGCTTCGTGGGAAAACTGCTTCTCCCTCTCCCACTCCCCCTGCTGTGTTCCCTCTCTCGCTGTGTCTCTCTCTGTCAAATAAATAAAATCTTTAAAACAAAACAAATGAGTGTGATACAAAGTGCCTACAGATCCCTGTAAGAAGCACATCCCTCACAGACTGCTAGAACATAAATGCTAAGGGAATACAAATGATTGAATAACCAAGTTGATGAAATCAAGGAAGACACACACAACATGTGACATTTGAACTGTCACTTGAAAACTGAGCAGAAACTCACTGGACAGAGAAGGGTTATGAAGGCTACATCAGGGAGGGACTATGACAACCTGGCAAAGACAGAGACCTTCAGAGAGACATAGTCAAGGCTTATGACATCCCCAAGAAACCACCAAAATACAAGCAAATGAATTAGTATAAAAGTTGTTTAAATGCCCCCTCTAAGAGCTGTCATATATTCTAGACAATTAAGGGAAAACTTAAGATAGGTATGAAATTCAACTCTAAGGTTGGGTCTGAATGGATTTTTATAGCAAAAAAAAATTTTTTAAAGTTGCTCCAACTTTAGAGTCTAATAACAGTAATTAAAATAAGACATCAGGAACTTCCAGTTCTCCTGGAATTTGGAACAGAGATATTTTCAGTCCGAATTAGGATCAGGCTAACACAGTCACGTACATATGTGGAAGGGGCTTTATGTATACCACGTACTTATCTATCAGGGACTCTCAGCACATTTAGATATAGCTTAGGAAGGTTTATGACATTTTTGCTCTCACTCATCTGAGAAGAGAACACTCAAGATCTAGTTGCTTCATCAACCAGAAAGATAATTCTTTTAGTAAAGATGGTGAACATGACCATGTTGTGCGACTGTAAATGTTGTAAAATCATCAACTAAAAACATACTCATCTTTTTAAGTTAGGCTATTTCAATTCAGTTTTTTCTCTGGCCAAGATTGGTCACACAGTCCTTGGAATGCTGCTATTCATATAACACAAATGGATTTTAGAGAAGTAGAAAAGAATAGGGCTTCACGTTGATCAGTAATTCACATCGGATCCCTGCCTTAACTATATGTATTAATGCCCATATTCTAACTCAATCTCTTGAAAACCACAGTATTTGTTTGTAGCATATCTTGTGTCAAAACACCAAGAAAAAGAAAAAAGCCCAGTTACTGATGCCAGATAAGAAGCTACCGAATTATCTGTCTATTCTGAGGCATTGCAGTTCCTAATTATTTGCCTCTTCTTGTGTCCATTCAGTCTACAGATAGGAATAACTGAAAGATCTTCTCCTCAGGACTCTGTGAGGTGACAAATAACAGGTTAAGAATAACTGAAACCACTATGTTTGCAAAGATCCAAGCACAACAAACCATTAAGGATATATACTAGATTCCAATATTCACTTCAGGTTCTCTTTAAAAAACTATTGTGGCTGAGGAAAAAATTTTGACGCTGGGCATCTGGTGTTCCTGATCTCATACTATCTAAGTGGGATGCAAGCTTCCTGATTCAGGGCCATTTACTGAAGTCTTAGATTTTGAAAATGCACTTGCTTAAAGTGCACACTTTTGACTCCTGGATGTTTACAAGCTGATTTCTTCAGGATAACTTACTTTTATTTAATAAAGTCACCCAACCAACAGACATGATGCGATGATACCTTTGTGCTCTTTCTCTCACCCAGCATGCTGGATCTGGATCTCCTAGACCTGGCAACATGGTTAATAAACACAGGATAACAGGAATTTGCAGCGATGAGGGACAAAGGATGACAGTTGTTGAAAATCATCTTTAAGATCTCTGTCATTTCCTTTGTGCCTCATTCAACACATCACCAGAAGGATTATACCAGAAGTTTAGTGTTTAATTGTCTTGCCCAAAGTGAAGGGTCTATCCAAGCACTAAGGCTTAGTATATTATATTCAGTAAGCAGAGACTGGTTTTTTTTTTTTAACTTTGGATATAAGTCTTGACAAAGTCTGTAAAGACAGGCATTGCAGATATTTTTGATGTTAGCCAAGAATCCCACCATCATCTAATCATTTTTGCCCAAACACAGGACATTTTAAAACGCCAACAATGTTAATGAATATTTCAAATGGGCTGTGAAGATTGTACACATATCTATATGCACACAATTATGTATTTCAAAAACAGTGACAACAGTTGTTTTATTGATCAGAAAAGTAATGCTATCTTTCTAATTAACCAAATTCCAGAAATACATGGGTTTTATTTTTTTTAATTCACAAAGTTGCTAAAAATAATTAGAGATAAGTGCTATTTAACCATTAAGTATTCAAATCAACTATTTGAGAACATGGAATAGAAAATGTAAGAATATCCCAATTACCTATGTAAATGGCCTTCTGATTTGTGCTATTATCCATTTTTGGCAGCCATTATTCTAAAACTGCATTTCCACTTAAAAAATAAAAGAAGAAAAATGCACAGATGTGTAAGCTGAATTGAAGAGAGCTGTGATGGCAGAGCTTCCAGTTGCTAGGGAAACCAGATCTTTTGTCTGCCTATTTAAACGGCTTTCTCCTTGGTAAACTGAGGCCGGCCTTGTGACATTCAGTGAAAAATAAAAGTTGAAATGATAATATCTAAGCACATATGTATTAAATGAACAGTACAAAGTTCTAATTACAGACTTTGAGCATTCATTATTCAGTCAGTGTATTGATTAAATGATCTCACAGTTGTTCATAAAGATAATACTACTGGGCATAGCTGAAAATATCAAAGCATTCTTAGATGCTACTTTTATCCTACAAATGGGTAAAATTTATTTTTTCAATGTACAAACATTTCTGAGTACCTGTTACGTGCAGGCACAGAATTAAGCGTGATATTCATGGTCAATACTGAATTTTGTAGGGATCTTCTTATACCCTCCACTCACTATGAAATAAAGTACAACACAGAAGAATTCAGGGGCATATAAAGTCATTATGAGCAATACATCCTAAATGGGTCAAGGTCAGGATTAGGGTTAGCTTTAGAATTAGGTATTATCATTCTTATTTTCCAGGCAAGAAAGCAGATGGTCAAAGGAATTAAGTAACTGAACCAAGGGCCCCTCTAATCACTTTGTATACATTAGAGATTTTTTCCAACTAGATGTATGACTTCTGAGAGTATGAAGAATGACTCATCTTAGAAAAGAAAAGCAATAAAGGACATTACAATAACATCAATGTATTTGCTGACTGAATTATGACTTGTAAGTTAGTTTTCTAAGTGTCTCATATGATGGTTGGATCACAGATTTGGTCTTCTCCACTCAAGACTAAATCCAGCCTTGGGCGCCTGGGTGGCTCAGTTGGTTAAGCGACTGCCTTCGGCTCAGGTCATGATCCTGGAGTCCCGGGATCGAGTCCCGCATCGGGCTCCTTGCTTGGCAGGGAGTCTGCTCCTCCCTCTCATGCTCTCTGTCTCTCATTCTCTCTCTCTCAAATAAATAAAATCTTTAAAAAAAAAAAAAAAGACTAAATCCAGCCTTTATCTGTTGCTCTTCTCCTCCCATAATTCCCTTTGCATATCCTATCCAGTTTGTCCAGCCATCCCATAACTAATGCTTATCATCATTATGTAGCCATGTAACTGATATTTACAACCATTTGCTATATTGTTATGCTTCAGAATTCTTATTAAAATGAGACCACCAAAAAAAAAATCACAAGCTGAGCTTCACATTACACAGACCTGCTCTCAAAGGGTTCAAGCACCAAATAATTCCCTTCCACGTGCTCTCTCCCCATTGGCCTTAAGATCCTTCATTCTCAGGGTGATGCCTCTCCAACCATAAAATTTTGTTCTCCAAGCCAAAGATAGGCTTCATTTCAATTCTTCACCTAAGATAAACATTATTTACATTGATAATTTGGGTTTTCTTATAAAAAAAAAACCTCTGTGGTTTAAAAATTATTATTTTTGTTACAGTCTATGCAAATGAAGTTTTACAATTGATGACTTGAGGGAAAAGAATAATGGTCCATTTAGAACAGAGGGATTTGCACCTGATTGAATGACTTAAGGTTCGGTTCAAATGGGTTTAAAGTTCCTGTGTGTGAGGGCCAAATCATTTCTACCTGAGGGAATAAAAAAGAACAGAAATAAGGAAAGAAAAAGATAAAGAGAGAAAGTAATAGAAAAGAAAACCAGCCACAGGTCATGCATACAATGGAAAAATTGGTCTTATGTAGTGAAATTATTTTTCTATTTTTGTTATGTGACTTGGCAAGGAGAAAAGGAGTTGTGAACAAGGAATCTAAAGGAAAAAATAGAAATCTATGAATAACCTGTAATCAGGAAATTTTCATGTTTTCTTCCAGGAATGGAAGGATCTGGAACACTGAAATATTATTTGGGCATGCAGAAGAATTTGACCAGAAATATGGAAAGTCAAGGTGAACTTTTAAATGCTTTTAAACCAGGGAGTAAACTGGAGAAAATTAAACTGTATGAAATAGCAATTCAGGGCGCTGGGTGGCTCAGTCGTTAAGCGTCTGCCTTCAGCTCAGGTCATGATTCCAGGGTCCTGGGATCGAGCCCTGCATCAGGCTCCCTGCTCCGCAGGAAGCCTGCTTCTCCCTCTCCCACTCCCGCTGCTTGTGTTCCCTCTCTCGCTGTCAAATAAATAAAATCTTTAAAAAAAAAAAAAAAAAAGAAATAGCAATTCATTAAGGTATAATTTGCAATAGTTGTGCATTTTGAGCATGTTTGCCTTTCTGTATAATTTTCTGTAAATATTTCATTTTTCTTATAACTGCAGTATTTTAATAGAATGCTCATTTCTTAAATAAAGAATTATGATATGTTTTTCCAAACAATAATTAAGCAGTTAATTATTATATTTCAGTTGGAGTTACTATGGGAGTATAGTTGTTGTACCAGGATGTTATGGCACAAAATGTGCTGTCTAACCCTTGACAGCAAACCCTAATTATGGAACAATCAGAGAGGCATGAACTGCCTCAGGGGTACAAATTATTCAAATCCAAGACTATGAAGAAAAAACATACATTACACAGATCAAGTCCTGTTCTATAGCTGAAAATGTGTTTAATGTAGAAAAATCAGCGTGTGATACATCAATGCAGCAGCACTCCAAGGCATTCTTGGCCTCAGAAGACATCATATTGCTACACCTGGAGCATTTAACCTGTCAGAGTTAAAGATTCTCAAGGTCAAATTATATGAGATTATATTATACAGCTATTAACACCTGGTAAATTTCCAATACACTTTAAATTACTTGTAGGAAATATTTTCTCATAATAAGTCACTATTTATTGTGAACCATGAAGTGCTTTAAACATAAATTACAATTAATAGTAACAACAATCAGAGTATAATTATCCTTAGTTTACAGATGTAGAACATCTCCCTGGGTTTTCCTGTAAGTAGGGAAGCCGCTGTGGTCCCAGAAACTGACAGAGATCCATTGTTGACTGTTGACTGTTCCCCTGTTCCCCCAGGAGCCACACAAGGGCAAGTCTGGTCAATCCCTTCAGGTCCCACGTCAAGCAACTCCTTGCCTGCAGTTGTGTCCTATGGTACCACTGTGAAGTATAAGTCAGAGTAATCTGTGTTTTCAAGGCCCTCTTTTCATCCATCCAGCACTGTGCATTCTCCTGATCTCTTGATCCATGTCTTCACTGGGAGGTCTGCCCCTGTGGAAGAGCCTTGAAGCTTCTCAGTTCTGGGAGTTCATTCAGCTTCTCTAGAAAAGAAATGATGGTACTAGTGGGAGGTATAACTAGGAGTCTGTAGAAGTGTCTGGGCTGTCTGTGGTGGTTCCTACAACTTTCCATTCTGAAGCATGTACATGTTTTAGGGACTCACATTGGGATTTGCTACTTTCTGCTGTGGTAACCTTAAAAGCTGAAGAACTGGTAATTGATGTTGGAAATTCCCAAGAACGTATGAATGTCTCCATTATTTTGAAAATTAAGTTACCTTGGAAAGAAACACTTTGCCACTTGGTGGGATTCTTGAGTTGTCAGTAGTCTCCTCTGGAATTCAGTTGTATCTTCACTGAGAAGATTTAAAAGATTAAAAGATTGTTCCTTGACTTGGTAAAACCCACATTGTGGATCTTCTCTGACTGCCCCATCTCAGTTTTACTCCTAAAAAATTATCAGTAGGGCGCCTGGGTGGCTCAGTTGGTTAAGCGACTGCCTTCGGCTCAGGTCATGATCCTGGAGTCCCTGGATCGAGTCCCGCATCGGGCTCCCTGCTCGGCGGGGAGCCTGCTTCTCCCTCTGACCCTCCTCCCTCTCATGCTCTCTGTCTCTCATTCTCTCTCTCTCAAATAAATAAATAAAATCTTTAAAAAAAAATTATCAGTAATTTTCTTACTAATGGAAAGAGAATAAGTCTAGTCATACAGACAGGTGTGCTACCCTCACTTTTCCATTTACTACCTGACTGACAGTAGGAAAGCCTTCAATGTCAAGGGTTCAGTTTCAACATCTGCAAAGTGATGCCTTCCTCACAGGATTGGTGAGCATTAAATGCCATATAACATAGAAAAGAGTCTAGTACAGGGGCTGCAATACCCTTTATATACATATGTATATAGCTTAACAATTAATATAATGTCTTGGGGGCTAGTCTTATTGTTCCAAATAGTTGGAAAAGTTCATGGAGAACAAGCCATGTCTTTTTCTTTTTTTCAAGTTTTTATTTAAATTCTATTTAGTTAACATATATGGTAAAATTGGTTTTAGGTGTAGAATTTAGTGATTCATCACTTACATACAACACCAAGTGCTCATCATAAGTGCCCTCCTTAATGCCCATCACCCATTTAAGCCCATGCCCCCACCCACTTCCCTCCATTGACCCTCAGTATGTTCTCTATGGTTTGCTTTCCTTATGGTTTGCTTCCCTTTCTCTCTCCTTTTTTTCTCTTCCCCTATGTTCATCTGCTTTGTTTCTTAAATTCCACATATGAATAAAATCATATGGCATTTGTCTTTCTCTGACTGACTTATTTCACTTAGCATAATACATTGTAGCTCCATCCACATCACTGCAAATGGCAAGATTTCATTCTTTTTTGATGGCTGAGTAATATTCCATTGTGTATATACCACATCTTCATCCATTCATCAGCTGATGGACATCTGGGCTCTTTCCAGCTTGGCTATTGTTGATAATGCTGCTATAAACATCAGGGTGCATGTGTCCCTTCGAATCAGTATTTTGTATCCTAGTAATGTAATTGCTGGGTCATAGGGTAGTTCTATTTTTAACTTTTTGAGGAACCACCAGTTTGCATTCCCACCAACAGTGTAAAAGGGTTCCCCCTTCTCTGCATTCTTGCCAACATCTGCTGTTAATTTTAGCCATTCTGACGGGTATGAGGTGATATCTCACTGTGGCTTTGTATTTGTAATTTGTATTTCCCTGATGATGAGTGATGTTGAGCATCTTTCATGTGTCTGTTAGCCATCTGGATGTCTTCTTTGTAAAAATGTCTGTTCATGTCTTCTGCTCATTTCTTAACTGGATTATTTCTTAACTGGATTATTTGGGTGTTGAGTTTGATAAGTTCTTTATAGATTTGGGGTAATAATCCTTTATCAGATATGTCATTTGCAAATATCTTCTCCCATTCCATAGGTTGTTTTTTAGTTTTGTTGATTGTTTCCTTCTCTGCGCAGAAGCTTTTTATCTTGATAAAGTCCTAATAGTTCATTTTTGCTTTTGTTTCCCTTGCCTTCAGAGATGTGTCTAGTAAGAAGTTGCTATGGCATAGATTAAGGGAACAGAATAGAAAACCCAGAAATGGACACACAACTCTATGGTCAACTAATCTTTCACAAAGCAGGAAAGAATATCCAATGCAAAAAAGACAGTCTCTTCAACAAATGGTGTTGGGAAAACTGGACAACAACATGCAAAAGAATGAAACTGGACCACTTTCTTACACCAAAAATAAATTAAAATGGATGAAAGACCTAAATATGAAACAGGAAACAATCAAAATCCTAGAGGAAAACACAGGGAACAAGCCATGTCTTAAAACTTTTTAGAATCTCATGGGACACCTAGGATGCTGCTGGATATAATACAGGTACCAATAAACTACCAGTAATTGCCAAATCTGAACAAAAGACAGCATTAACAACTCAGTCTTCCCTAATCACTCACATATGCCATGTTCTTTCTTCTACATCCCTTCCATGGACTCTGAGAAGCTACTCAAAAAAGTTATAATGACATTTATATGGGAAATTATTATAAGAGAAACTTTGAAAGGGGAATTCAGAGAGCAGTGTTCAACTGGCCAGGCTACCATTGTCAGCTCTTGGAGGAAAAATCAAAAGAAATCAGGTGTTTAAACATCTCTAAGACCTGGAGAAGGGTGGTAGAAGGGCATCTCCAGATGAGTCTTGAGTATCACTTACATGTGCCCAGTTAACCTCGGCCCTCATACAGGAGGCTTCTGGAAGCACAAAATGAGTCTCTTCCCTCAGTAACCTCTTTTGTTCTTATCCCCAATTACTCTAGTAAAAGATGGCAATACTAATCACATTCTGAAAGATAGTATTAGTAGCACTATGTTTAAAGAAATGAAGAATCTGAAGCACACTGATGTTGCTTTCCTTCTTCAAGGTCACTGGAAAGTTGAGACTAGAACCCCAGTGGTGTCAGCTTTTTTAGCTAAATTTCTCCTTATCAGTTTAGGTAAAAGTTATTACTTTGGATAATACTAGTACTAGAAAAACAATTGTAAGATTTTAAAATATCCTTAAAGATTTGAATAGATAGATGATAGATAGGTAGATATGATTTGGAAGGAATCAATTATGTTCCCATGGTAAATATAATAATCAGATAGATATAGGAGAATAATAGCTACCCTAAATCATGTAGTATCTGTATTATTAGTGTTTAATACTCTAATTCCAATGAGTTGGTTCATAGCAAATATACTTCACTAATTTAGTTTCTGCATATTTGTTTCCAAAAAACGTTTTAAAAATTTATCAAGTATATTACAAAACTCTTTTTCATATTAAAACACAAAAAGTGATGTCATGAGCACTAGGTGTTATTATATGCAACTGATGAATCACTAAATTCTATCTCTGAAACTAATAATACACTATATGTTAATTAAATTGAATTTAAATTAAAACAAAAAAAAGTTTAAAGTTTGTTAGCTGCTTTTCAGAAAGTTTTCATTTTATTTCAGAATCAATCCAGTATACAGCACATCACCCATAGCAAACTTATGAATACACCAAATTTCATTTCATATATGGGTGACTGTAATGTGATATATATATTTTTTTAAGATTTTATTTATTTATTTAAGACAGACAGCACAAGCCATGAGAAGGATCAAAGGGAGCGGAAGAATCAGGCTCAGGAGCCTGATATGGGGCTTGATCCCCAGACCCTGGGATCATGACCTGAGCAGAAGGCAGACGCTTAACTGACTGAGCCACCCAGGCGCCCCGAATGTGATATATTTAAGATCAATTTTCAGCCATACTTTTTGCTTCTTTAAATAGAAAAAAGTCATAAAGTATCTGAATCATAAATCAAGTATACATGATAATTTCCCTTGGTTTGTCATGATCCTTTCTCCCTCCAGGGGCCTAACACAAATGTGAGCAGATACAGCACCCCCTGCGGGTTTAAAAGGGAGCTTTGAGGATTGAAGCAAAGAAAGCAAGGCTGGAATTTCGCCTCACACTTTGTAAAAGTGTAACTTTAAACTCGTCTCTCCTCTGCAGCTCAGTGACTACCACCTGCCCACACCACCACCACATCTTTAAGGGCCTCAAGTTCATGTATGTACATAATCACCAAGCCTCTTAGCTTAGTACATTGTTGAAACGGGTGTAGAGCACAATTGACTGTGGCCAAAAGAAGCTAATTAACTTCTCTGGACCACTTTGAACAAAGTTCCAGAGGAGCTGGAGGGAGGGAAGCCAAGTGCAGACTGAGTCACTTGATCCCCAAACCTTCCTCAAACCCTTCAAAATCCACTGTTCTAAACTGAGGACAGTGCTAATGTCTGTATATAACCATTTGCTCTCTGATTCAGGGGAACATCAAGAAACACTTTCTGTTAGCAGATGCTTCGCTGTTAGAAACTCATTGCAAAAAGAGCGAAAACCCTGGAAAAAAAAAAAATCACAGGAAAACTACCAGCTTCTAAGAAGTCACATGAAGCCAAAGGAAACTCTCCATTTGTCTGGAAAAATTCCAAATGCTAAGAGACATTCATTTTAATGAGGTGTTAAGAGGTATAGAGATCTGTGCCTTGCCAAAACTTGCCCTTCTTCCATGTCTCCCCTTCTTCCAGAGCTTGTGCTGCTGGATAAAGCAGCTTTTTTTTTTCTTTTAGGATAGTTGTTCTTCGTCTTGCTTTGGTCAAAAAAACAAAAATGAAAAGAAATATATACGCCCTCAGGGGAAAAATGTGCATCTCACAAAACTATAACTTGGTTAAAAAAAACCTCAAGCTTCTGCTCTGTACTTCTTTTGCATAACATTTACTTTGACTTTCTCCTTTTATGCCTCAAAATATAAATTTTTGACTACCCTTTCCCCAATGCCTATGTGAAAATTAGACTATTGATTAAGATCCCAGTGGAACCGAATTATATATTGTTTATCATTAATTGGCTTGAATTTTACCCATATCATTCTCACTCCTGGTATTTTAACTCACTCAACAATATATGTTAAGCACTTAGGATGTATAAGGCACTATGAAGGAGTCAGGGGAGTGCCTGCACTTAGAGGAAGGCCAATCCTGCAGACCACCATCGAACTAATTCAAGAACACAAAGGGTATACTTACGTGGGACTGCAGTGGGAGGATAGAACTCTTCCTGCTTCTGTCAAGTTGCCTCTGCACTCCTCCCTCTGTTCAATCCCCACAGCACCTCCATTGCTCTGTACCTTGGACCAACTGGACTAATCTAATTGTGTGTTTTATCCCTGTTCATACCAATTACCACAAAAGACCCATGACACTGAGGTCATTCTTCATTCCCTGAAGGTGAATCCTCATCTGGTTCCATAGGCTGCCTTTTCTGACCCATCTCCCACCTTCTATTTCCTGAAACTTTTTTGTTCATTATGCCCCTGAAATTCTAGGTCAATCACAAACCCTCTCCCTTAAGTTCAGCATCTTCTCTGAAAGTTCTCATTATATTCTTAATTGGTCTGAAGTTGGTTCCCCCTAAGGACAATGATTTCCTCCCAGCCCTCTCCAACAGTGGCTATCTGCTACTCCCCGGGTGCTGTGGAGTCTGCAGCTGGAGTGTGAGCCCCTCTTATTCCTCATGATCATTTCCAGAATATTCTCCCTCCTACCCTGGATGGCAGATTCCTCCAACACTGGACTCCCAGCATTGAGTGATCTCATCAGCACTTCCCTTCCCTGTTACAGTCACTTTCCACACCTGCAGGAGTTTACCTCTCTTTCTCTTTCTAGAAGAGGTTACCTTTTGGCTATTGTCATTCTTTCCCAAACCTTCCTATCATAACTTAAAACCCACCCTAGTAATCCTTCCAGTAGCCTGGACTCTCAATTCCTTGAATTCCTCTCTTCCAAAGGTCTTCCCTTTAAACTCACCTTTGCCACTTATTCCATAGTCATCCCTGAGTGTTACCTTAATTTCAATAATCCCCACACTCCAGTAACTACCTCTTAACTTTTAGCCCACACTCTACTAACTCAAATCTAATGTCATGGACTGAATGTTCATGGCCTCCCTCCAAAATAAGTCATAATTTGAAGTCCTAACCTAACCCCTAAAGTGATGGTATTTGGAGGTGGGGTCTTTGGGAGGTCATTGGGTTAGATGAGGTCATGAGGGTGGGGCCCCATAATGGGATTAGTGTTACAAAAAGAGGAAGAAAAAGGAGGAGCAAGATGGAGGAGGAGTAGGAGACCTAAATTTCGTCTGGTCCCAGGAATTCAGCTAGATAGGTATCAAACCATTCTGAATACCTACGAACTCAACAGGAGATTGAAGAAAAGAATAGCAGCAACTCTCTGAACAGAAAAGCGACCACTTTCTGGAAACAGGGACCCAACAAGCGGCAGATCCGGGGAGACCTCCTTCCTCCCCCGGGAGAAGTGGCACGGGAGCACACTGCAGGAATCTGCTGGGTTAGGAGACTCCAAACAGGTCGTGTGCCAGCAATAGAAATGCTTGGTCACAGACCGGGTGAGCACAGAGACCAGGGAGACAGGAGTGATTGACTGCTTTTCTCTGGGGGCTCACTGAGGAGTGGGGAGGCTGCCATTTTTACTCTCGTCCTCTAAGGCTGTACGGAAAGCTAGCAGAGAACAAAAGCTACCGAGAGCAAACCCTAGCAGATTACTTAGCCTGGTCCCTGGCAGGGGTGGTGCAATTCCGACTTGGGCAAAGACACTTGAGAACCATTGCAACAGGCCCCTCCCCCAGAAGATCAGCAAGAACAGCCAGCCAAGACCAAGTTTACTGATCAATGAGAATGGCAGAACTCCAGCACTAGGGGAATACAGCACATAAAATTCATGGCTTTTTTCCCCCTGATTCTTTAGTCTTTCAAAGTTAATTTTTTTAATTTTCTTTTTCTATTTTTTTTTATTTTTCTTTTTCCCTTTTTCAACCAACATCTTATCAATCCCTTTTTAAAAAATATTTTTCATTTTTCATTTTTAGAGTCATATTCTATCCCTTCATAGTAGTTAATGTTATTTTTGATATATATATATAAGTTGTTCTCTTTTTAAAATTTTGGGATACAGTTTTTTCTAACAGACCAAAATATACCCAGATCTCTAGTGTATGGCTTTGTTCTAGTCTCCTGCCTAATCACATTCTCTCCCTTTCTTTTTTTTTTAATTTCTCTTCTTTCTTTTTTCAAACAACTTCTTATCAATTCCTTTTATAAAATCTTTTATACTTTTCATCTTTACAGTCATTTCCATCCATTCACCATATTTACCCTTATTTTTGTACATATATAAGTTTTGCTTTCTTTAAAATTTTGGGAGGCACTTTCTTCTAACAGACCAAAATATGCCCAAAATCTAGTGTGTGGCACTGCTCTATTCACCAGCCTGATCATATTTGATCATATTCTTTTTTTTTTTTTTCTTTTTTTCCCCTTTCTTTTCCCCCGGTTTCAGGTCTCTTCTGATTTGTTTAGTGTATATTTTTCTGGGGTCATTGTTACCCTATTAGCATTTTGTTCTCTCATTTATCTATTCCCTCTGGACAAAATGACAAGATGGAAAAAATCACCTCAAAAAAAAGAACAAGAAGCAGTACCGACTGCCAGGGACCTAATCAATACAGACATTAGTAAGATGTCAGAACTAGAGTTCAGAATGACGATTATAAAGATATTAGCTGGGCTTGAAAAAAGCATGGAAGATTAGAGAAACCCCTTCTGGAGAAGTAAAAGAACTAAAATCTAATCAAGTTGAAATAAAAAGGCTATTAATGAGGTGCAATCAAAAATGGAGGCTCTAACTGCTAGGATAAATGAGGCAGAAGAGAGAATTAGTGATATAGAAGACCAAATGATGGAAAATGAAGAAGCTGAGAAAAAGAGAGATAAACAACTACTGGATTACGAGGGCAGAATTCGAGAGATAAGTGATACCATAAGACAAAACAACATTAGAATAATTGGGATCCCAGAAGAAGAAGAAAGAGACAGGGAGGCAGAAGGTATACTGGAGCAAATTAGAGCAGAGAAATTCCCTAATTTGGGGAAGGAAACAGGCATCAAAATGGGTGTAGAGCACAACTGACTGTGGCCAAAAGAAGCTAATTAACTTCTCAGGACCACTTTGAACAAAGTTCCAGAGGAGCTGGAGGGAGGAAAGCCAAGTGCAGACTGAATCACTTGATCCCCAAACCTTCCTCAAACCCTTCAAAATCCACTGTTCTAAACTGAGGATCAGTTTAGAACCTCAAAATCAATAAAAATAGCTCAACACCCTGACATCTTATAGTAAAACTTAAGAGTCTCAGAGACAAAGAGAAAATCCTGAAAGAAGCTCGGGACAAGAGGTCTGTAACCTACAATGGTAGAAACATTAGATTGGCAACAGACCCATCCACAGAGACCTGGCAGGCCAGAAAGGACTGGCATGATATATTCAGAGCACTAAATAAGAAAAATATGCAGCCAAGAATACTATATCCAGCTAGGCTGTCATTGAAAATAGGAGAGACAAAAAGCTTCCAGGACAAAAAAAACTAAAGGAATTTGCAAACACAAAACCAGCCCTACAAGAAATCTTGAAAGGGGTCCTCTAAGCAAAGAGAGAGCCTAAAAGTAACATAGACCAGAAAGGAACAGAGAAAATATACAGTAACAGTCACCTTACAGGCAAGACAATGGCACTAAATTCCTATCTTTCAATAGTTACCCTGAATGTACATGGGCTAAATGCCTCAATCAAAAGACACAGGGTATCAGACTGGATAAAAAAACAAGACCCATCAATATGCTGTCTGCAAGAGACTCATTTTAGAACCAAAGACACCCCCAGATTGAAAGTGAGGTGGTGGAACACCATTTACCATGCTAATGGACACCAAAAGAAAGTTGGGGTGGCAATCCTTATATCAAACAAATTAGATTTTAAACCAAAGACTATAATAAGAGATGAGGAAGGACACTATATCATATTTAAAGGGTCTATCCAACAAGAAGATCTAACAATTATAAATATCTATGCCCCTAACATGGGAGCAGCCAATTATATAAGCCAATTAATAACAAAATCAAAGAAACACATCGACAACAATACAATAATAGTAGGGGACTTTAACACCCCCCTTACTGAAATGGACAGATTACCTAAGCAAAAGATCAACAAGGAAATAAAGTCTTTAAATGACACACTGGACCAAATGGGACTTCACAGATATATTCAGAACATATCATCCAAAGCAACAGAATACACATTCGTCTCTAGTGCCCATGGAATATTCTCCAGAATAGATCACATCCTAGGTCACAAATCAGGTCTCAACTGGTACCAAAAGATTGGGATCATTCCCTGCATATTTTCAGACCACAATGCTTTGAACTAGAACTCAATCACAAGAGGAAAGTCGGAAAGAACTCAAATACATGGAGGCCAAAGAGCATCCTACTAAAGAATGAATGGGTCAACCAGGAAATTAAAGAAGAATTAAAAAAAATTCATGGAAACCAATGAAAATGAAAACACAACTGTTCAAAATCTTTGGGATGCAGCAAAGGCGGCCCTAAGAGGAAAGTATATAGCAATATAAGCATTTCTCAAGAAACAAGAAAGTTCTCAAATACACAACCTAACCCTACACCTAAAGGAGCTGAAGAAAGAACAGCAAATAAAGCCTAAACCCAGCAGGAGAAGAGAAATAATAAAGATCAGAGCAGAAATCAATGAAACAGAAACTAAAAGAACAGTAGAACAGATCAATGAAACTAGGAGCTGGTTCTTTGAAAGAATAAATAAGATTGATAAACCCCTGGACAGACTTATCAAAAAGAAGAGATAGGACCCAAATAAATAAAGTCATGAATGAAAGAGGAGAGATCACAACCAACACCAAAGAAATACAAACAATTCTAAGAACATATTATGAGCAACTATATGCCAGCAAATTAGATAATCTGGAAGAATGGATGCATTCCTAGAGATGTATAAACTACCAAAACTGAACCAGGAAGAAATAGAAAACCTGAACAGGCCTATAACCACTAAGGAAAATTGAAGCAGTAATCAAAAATATCCCAACAAACAAGAGCCCAGGGCCAGAAGGCTTTCCGGCGGAATTCTACCAAGCACTTAAAGACGAATTAATACATATTCTTCTGAAACTGTTCCAAAAAATAGAAATGGAAGGAAAACTTCCAATCTCATTTTATGAGGCCAGCACTACCTTGATCCCCAAACCAGACAAAGACCCCATCAAAAAGGAGAATTACAGACCAATATCCCTGATGAACATGGATGCAAAAATTCTCACCAAAATACTAGCCAACAGGATCCTACAGTATATTAAAAGGATTATTCACCACGACCAAGTGGCATTTATTCCTGGGCTGCAAGATTAGTTCAACATCTGCAAATCAATCAATGTGATACAATACATTAATAAAAGAAAGAACAAGAACCATATGATCCTCTCAATAGATGCAGAAAAAGCGTATGACAAAGTACAGCATCCTTTCTTGATTAAAACTCTTCAGAGTATAGGGACAGAGGGTGCATACCTCAATATCATAAAAGCCATCTAGGAAAAACCCACAGCAAATATGATTCTCAATGGGGAAAAACTGAAAGCTTCCCCCCCACTAAGGTCAGGAACACGGCAGGGATGTCCATTATCACCACTGCTATTCAACATAGTACTACAAGTCCTAGCCACAGCAATCAGACCACAAAAAAGAAATAAAAGACATCTGAACTGGCAAAGAAGAAGTCAAACTCTCACTCTTTGCAGATGATATGATACTTTATGTGGAAAACCCAAAAGACTCCACCCCAAAACTGCTAGAACTCATACAGGAATTCAGTCAAGTGGCAGGATATAAAATCAATGCACAGAAGTCAGTGGCATTCCTATACACCAACAACAAGACAGAAGAAAGAGAAATTAAGGAGTCGATCCCATTTACAATTGCACCCAAAACCATAAGATACCTAGGAATAAATCTAACCAAAGAGGCAAAGGATCTATACTCAAAAAAATATAAAATACTCATGAAAGAAATTGAGGAAGACACAAAGAAATGGAAAAACGTTCCATGCTCATGGATTGGAAGAACAAATATTGTGAAGATGTCAATGCTACCTAGAGCAATCTACACATTTAATGCAATCCCTATCAAAATACCATCCACTTTTTTCAAAGACATAGAACAAACAATCCTAAAATTTGTATGGAACCAGAAAAGACCCCGAATAGCCAGAGGAATGTTGAAAAAGAAAAGCAAAGCTGGTGGCATCACAATTCCGGACCTCAAGCTCTATTACAAAGCTGTCATCATCAAGACAGTATGGTACTGGCACAAAAACAGACACATAGATCAATGGAACTGAATAGAGAGCCCAGAAATGGACCCTCAACTCTATGGTCAACTCATCTTCGACAAAGCAGGAAAGAATGTCCAATGGAAAAAAGACAAATGGTGTAGGGAAAATTGGACAGCCACATGCGGAAGAATGAAACTGGACCATTTCCTTACACCACACACAAAAATAGACTCAAATGGTTGAAAGACCTAAATGTGAGACAGGAGTCCATCAAAATCCTAAAGGAGAACACAGGCAGCAACCTCTTTGACCTCAGCCGCAGCAACTTCTTCCTAGAAAAATCGCCAAAGACAAGGGATGCAAGGACAAAAATGAACTATTGGGACTTCATCAAGATAAAAAGCTTTTGCAAAGCAAAGGAAACAGTCAACAAAACCAAAAGACAACCGACAGAATGGGAGAAGATATTTGCAAATGACATATCAGATAAAGGGCTAGTATCCAAAATCTATAAAGAACTTAACAAACTCAATACCCAAAGAACAAATAATCTAATCAAGAAATGGGCAGAAGACATGAACAGACATTTTTCCAAAGAAGACATCCAAATGGCCAACAGACACATGAAAAAGTGCTCAACATCACTCGGCATCAGGGAAATCCAAATCAAAACCTCAGTGAGATACCACCTCACACCAGTCAGAATGGCTAAAATTAACAAGTCAGGAAACGACAGATATTGGCGAGGATGTGGAGAAAAGGGGAACCCTCCTACACTGTTGGTGGGAATGCAAGCTGGTGCAGCCACTCTGGAAAACAGTATGGAGGTTCTTCAAAAAGTTGAAACTAGAGCTACCATACGATCCAGCAATTGCACTACTGGGTATTTACCCCAAATATACAAATGTAGTGCCACCCCGATGTTTATAGCAGCAATGTCCACAATAGCCAAACTATGGAAAGAGCCAAGATGTCCATCGACAGACGAATGGATAAAGAAGAGGTGGTATATATATACAATGGAATATTATGCAGCCATCAAAAAAAATGAAATCTTGCCATTTGCAATGACATGGATGGAACTAGAGGGTATTATGCTAAGTGAAGTAAGTTAATCAGAGAAAGACGTGTATCATATGATCTCACTGATATGAGGAATTCTTAATCTCAGGAAACAAACTGAGGGTTGCTGGAGTGGTGGGGGGTGGGAGGCATGGGTTGGCTGGGTGATAGACATGGGGGAGGGTATGTGGTATGGTGAGCACTGTGAATTGTGTAAGACTGATGAAGCACAGATCTGTACCTCTGAAACAAATAATACATTATATGTTAAAAAAAAAAGATAGTAGGAAGGGAAAAATGAAGGGGAGAAATCGGAGGGAGAGACAAACCATGAGAGACTATGGACTCTGAGAAACAAACTGGGGGTTCTAGAGGGGAGGGGCATGGGGGATGGGTTAGCCTGGTGATGGGTATTAAAGAGGGCACGTATTGAATGGAGCACTGGGTGTTATACGCAAACAATGAATCATGAAACACTGCATCAAAAACGATGTATGGTGATTAACGTAACATAATAAAATAAAATTTTTAAAAATGTTTTGTGAAATTATAAATAGTAAACAAAAAAAAAAAAAGAGGAAGAGGAAGAGAATCCAGATAGCACGCTCCCTCTCTCTGGTCTATGAGGGCTAGTATCCAAAATCTATAAAGAATTTATCAAACTCAACACCTTGCAAGAAGGCAAGCTGTCTGCTTGCCAGGAAGAGAGTCCTCACCAGGAACACAATGTACAGGTACTTCGACCTTGGACTTCTCAGCCTCTAGAACTATCAGAAATCTATGTCTATTGTTCAAGCCACGTAGTCTATGGTATTTTCTTATCACATTAAGATCTCTAACAATTCTTCCAACCCACCAGGATCTACAAGCCATTGATTCAACCACCTTTTTACTCTTACCCACCCATGACATCCTCCTCTCTTCTTTCCTTATGCAGCTGAAGTCCCATGTTCAATTATCATCTTCACCTGCCTACATACACCTCATCAACCTTGCTCATTTTCTGCTTGTGTCTCCAATTTCTTTCCTCCCATTCTTTCTTGACCCCACTCCCATCATGTGTTTGCCTCCAGCCCTCTGAAGAAACCGACCTTCTGAGCTCACCATCATTGCCAGTTTTCGTCATTACTGGGTCCTTAACTGTTATAACCTGTCGGCAGAATTTGACAGAAATGATCATGACTTCTTCCTTGAGACAGGACACCAAATTTGCTTTATTGTCCTCAAATCTCTGCCAGTCTCCTTTGCTGTGTCTTCCAATCCCATTTTAAATGTCAGGGTTCCCAGAGCTTGTTTGTTGGCCCTCTCCTATTTCCCCTCTGCACCCACTCCCCAGTTCATCTCTGCCACTTTGTAACTTCAGGAACCAGCCCAACCCTGATGGTTCCTACCTATTTATCTCCAGCTCCAACTTTTTCCCAGAACCCCAAACACACATCTCCAAATTATCTGCTTAATACATCTTTGATAAGATTATCTTTGATAATCTTCTTGGAATATTTTTCATAGGTTATTTAGTAGACCTCTTAAATTTAAATGCTCAAACTGAGCTTCTACTATTTTACCAAAACCAATGTCTCCTACAGCCTTCCCCATACCAGGGAATATATAGCCACAACAGGCATATATTTTTAAGCTTTTATACTTTTTTATTTTTGTTATATTCTTTAAGTGTGTTTTTTTCCTCCATACCAAATGTCCAATCTGTCCTAAACTCCTGCTTGTTCTACCTTCAACTTAAATCCAGAGTTTGACCATTCTCATGTTTCACTATCCACGTAGTCCAAGCCACTGTAATTTCTGGCATGGTTTACTGCAGTTACCTCCTATGTAATCTTAGTTCTTCCACCCTTTCTTTTTTGTAACCTATTTTCAACACAGTATCAAGCGTGGTCTTATTAAAGCTCTAGATGGCCAAGTCCTCCACTTACTTTTAAATTCTCAAATGTCTTTACATCTCACTCAGGGTAGACCATAAAAATCTTATCATCCACAGATCCATACACTATCTGACCCTGTATTCCCTTTCCCCCTTTTCTCCTACCTTCTTCTCCCTCACTCCAGCTATGCTGGACTCCCTGATGTTCCTCAGACATACTAGACACAGTCTTATCTCAAGAACTTCGTGCTGCTCTTCCACCTGCTTGAAAGCCTTCTATTCTAGATTTTTGCTTGGGTGGCTCCCTTACTTCCTTTATTCAGTTATCTCTCAGGGATATCTTCTTGACCGTGCTATATACATTTCAGTGCTATTCCATATTTGCTTTATGTGCCACACCAGACTGGGGCCGTTGCCTTGCTTTGCAGCTGGGGTAAAAACAGGATTGTCTATGCTGTTCCCATGATGAAGGATCTAGGCTGCCGCTATAAATCGAGGAACCCACTGCAGCAGTAATTCCTGGTTTCTCCCACTGTTGGTGGCTACTGCCAGTCAACATCTTGCCTTTTGCCCTCCACATGCACTTCTCACCTCTTGCCTTGCAACTTCCAGGCAGCCACAGACTGGAGATACCAGGAGACCTGGCCAGTGAACTGTAGGTACAACCTGAAACCATCCACTGACCACCTCTCCCTTCCTCCTTCTCCCAGACACTTCTGGACACTCTGCTCAGAGACAGCTGCTTCACATATCCTCTTTGAAGAGGTTCCATGAGAGAGAACAAGCAACTGCTCACCCACAAGCAGGGGCAAGTTTGGTTAACACACTTCCTTACATTTGCCCTCTGGGAGCCGTCAGTATTATATTCTAAAATATTCTCAATAAGTTACTCTCCTGATTTGAAACCTTCCACAGTTCTCCTTTGTAAATAAACCACCAGGTCCTTAAGGTGCCATTAAAGTTTGACAGTAATCTCCAGCCTTTTCTCTTGCCCTGTGTTCCAGCCAAAATAAACCAATGTTCATCCCTAGACTATATCCAGAAGTTTCCTTGCTATGTGTTTTGGCCCATAATTTCACCTATTCCTAGAACACTAAGACCCTCATTTCTTCCTATCAAAACTCATTCTATATTTTCATGATCCAGATCAAATATCACTTTTGCACAAAGACTTCCTTATTCTTCCTAAAATAAATGATTCTCATTTTCCTGTGTGACAACTTATAACGTGCAGGTATCCCTGCATTCATTTCTACCTTCTTAAATTCTTTTTTCTTTTTTAGATTTTATTTATTTATTTATTTTAGAGAGAGAGAGAGCATGAGTAGGAGGGGCAGATGGAGAGGGAGAGAGAGAATATCAAGTGGACTCCCCACCGAGCACAGAGCCCCACCTGGGGCTCAATCCCACGACCCTGAGATCATGACCTGAGCCGAAACCAAGAGTTGAATACTTAACCGACTGAGCCACCCATGTGCCCTTTACCTTCTCAAATTCTAAGCTCCATGAAGGCAAAGATAGCATTATCTAAGTCTTTCTCCTTTGCAGTTACTAGTCCAATCACATGAGCATATTTTCTCTGCTCAAAAAAATGTTAACTCTAATCAAATAGTAGGTCAGACTACCTGGAAACACCCAAAGAGACAGGAGTATTCTAGAGTATGTGAGGCTAGCCCAGGAATGCCACAGGGAATCAGAAAAGAGCAATACGCTCTGGGGCCTGGGGTTAGGCTGACTGAATTCTGACTCCCTAGAGCAAGGCTGTTCTGAGCCTCACTGGCCTTTTTGCCGCTCTTCCAAACACAGACTCTTCCTGACTAAGGACTTGAATTTTCCCTCCCAGTTTTTCCAGGCTTGTGCCCTCACTTCTGTCAGCTCTACATTCCAGTGGCCCTTATCAGAGAGGCCTTCCATGACCACCTTGCCATGTCACCCATCACTTTCATCCTGTCGTATTCTTCATAGCGTGTATCACTAACTGTGTATACTATAAAGGTACCTTGTATTTGTTTATTATTTATCCCGTGCACTAGACAGCAAGGACTTTGTCTTCTTTGGTCCCCACTATATCCCAACACCCCAAACAACTCTGGCACATAGGAGGTGCTCAAATATTCACTAAATGAATGAATGTATGAAGCTACTTGCAACAGATCTATGAACATCTATGTGGGGAGTTGGGTTACTTTTAAGGGTGGCAAGGAGGACATAATGGACTGGTAGAATCTGAGTTTCCTGTATAGGCTCCTAGGTCATTAACTATATGGCATAAACTGTGGGTTTATATATGTCTTTCCACCATTAAATTATATGGGTCTTAAGAAGAGGAACTGCTACTTTTTCCTGTTCCCACAAAACATAGTTCTACACCTGAATCACATCAGTTTGCTAATACTTTGTTGAAAAGGGAAACATTATTAGATATTTCATGCCAAAATATGGTGATGGAATAAATTTAGTAACTATAGATCAAGGAAAATGGCTATTTAGAAATCTCTTTTTAAAACAATTATCTTAATGTGATCCTAAGAGGTTAATTATCTTACTGTACAACATTCACTACAGATATTCAGGATCTTTTCTTTAATTATATATCCTATAATATCTGTATTTCATGGCTGCAAATGTGGTATTTTTATATCAGCACACATGACAATGGTTATGTAGAAAATATACTCTGTTATAAACAAGGGAGACTATGGTTATTTCCTATAGTTTTAAGTCTCTAGCAATTCTTCCTTTCAAACCACCTTTTAATATATGGTATTTCCTGAGGAACTTTAAGGAAATGGAGCGACACATTTATCTACAATTGCTACAATTCTCTATTTTCTCAGAGCTCTTATATTCTGGGTAGTGGATTTAAGCTTATTTTCTGACCGGTCTACATTATGTTTAAAATGTAGACTGCCACCTATCTTTCAGTGTGTATATACTACAAGTATATAATAATGGCACTACAAACTCCCAAAAGCTTCTTCGGTCTTCTTTTTCTAGTCTCTCTCTCTCCATCTCTATGGATTTTCTTATTTCAGTTTCAGGACATATAGAATCTCAAAGCAAAAACTGCATTGGTTCAAGGTTAGCAGGCAAGGAAGACTTTATTCAAGCTATTGCGATAGGCAACAGAAACTAACTGAACTAATGCCACTGGATCAAAAGGCAGGAAAGTTTTAAGCACCAGGGTAAGCTGGTGGAAAAGTACTGGAAGGCATTAGGAATGAGGTTGATCAATGGGATGTGTTGAGCACACTGAGTTATTGCCGAGTTTGCAAATGGTTTTTGCTGTAATTACACCATCTGTGCTTGCTAATTGGCATCCACCCAAATTAGGCTCCTACCTCCCACAAAGACAGAAGATGGGGCATAGAGATGCTACCTTACTTGATGTTTAAGTTTCAAAGAGATGGTTCCTCCCGTCCATGAGAAAGACACTCCCTGGGTTGTAAAACTGGAAAGAGGCTGGGAGATTTACACACATTTCAAGGAGCAGAGAAAGAATTTATGGTTGCAACTGTTCTAAAGAAAATGCTCTAAGAAAAAGAAGGTCAGGGGCCTATAGTCAGGAAGAAATCTGCCTAAAGTTTAGCCATGCTGAGGGAACAAGAAGTCTGTCCTGGTCAAGACTATATCATTAAAACAGCTGCACATGTGCACATTTCAGTCACTACAATTGCCAACTGGAGGACCCCCATGACTGAATTCCTGTCCTCATTTCCATAGAATCATCCAATGTGACATACACATTTGTGTGTGTGTGTGTGTGTGCCATTTGAGATTTTGACAGGGTTTTTGTTTTTCCTGCTTGCAGTGGACCCCAAACTCCATATGGAGAAACCCTAATTTCACTGTGATAGTATTTGCAAGTGGGCCTTTGGGAGGTAATTATGTCATGAGGGTGGAGCCTACATGTGCGATTACTACCTTATAAGAAGAGGCCAGAGGCTAGCTCACTCTCTTTCTGCCATGTGAGTATCCAGGGCAGTCTTCAACCCTCACCAGCAGCAGACCTTCACCAGAAGCCATTCATGCTGGCACCCTGCTCTGGGACCTCAGAGTTCTCCCAGAACTGTGAGAAATAAATGTCTGTTGTTTAAACCACACAGTCTATGTATTCTGTTATAGTAGCCTGAGCTAAGACACCACTAGAAGCCCCAACGCTGCCTTATTTACAGCTATCTTATCTTAATATTATCATCAATATTATCAATAAGTGGGCTCCAGTAGTGGACTACCATACCTCATTTAGTAACGATGCAAAGCAGAAATTTCAAGGGCAGCAACAAACCCACCCCAGCTCGCCGCCCACTCCCCCCTCCACCACCACTGAATTCCCTCTACTGCAATGGGCCTGGAGCATCACAGGTCTTGCATCTCATAAGACTACATTCAATTAGCTTTCTAAAATTGAAAAGCCACTGCCAGTTCTGTAATTTAAGTAATTGAACGCCTGAGGAAAGAAGGACACTACAATGGAACGGAAAGGCAAACCTTCAAGCCATTCTCTCATTTCAGCTGAGTGATGCACTAGAGCCGAGATAATGGTGATGGATGCCCTCGTTCGTCTCCAGAGAAGCCAACAAGACTGCTCCCGTGGTTCAAGAATGGAGCCTCTTGGGGTCACAGGACACAAAACTAAGCCAGCCAAGACTTCGATTGCTGACCTCATTTTCTACCTACTCAAGAGGAAAAGTAATATACTCTGTTCTTCCAAATTAATCTTCTAAGTCATTAAAAAAATAAATCTCATGCAAGCAGATCTTCAATGTAATGACAAAATTAACTGGATAAAGATGAGGGAGAGAGGTCTTCAAGATCATAAGAAAGAAATGAAAGGCAATATACCAGAGGCAGCAATATATATTTCTTTTCTTATAACCCCAGCTCATAATCAACGGCAGTTAACACATAAAGAGAGCACTTTTCACCCATTAGCTAATTAATTCTCACTACATCCTTCTCAGATATAACCATCCCCCTTAACCCCTTGCACCTGCCCATGTGAAGATAAAGCTCATTGTTCAAAACATACTCTTAAAATAGTAAGAAAAAGAAATTGAATTAGGTACTTATATTTCTGCCTGCTCATTGAAAATTTAGATTTCCATTTGAGGATGCCTTCTGAAATTGGACCTTCCCAAAGCTTACTTTTACAAAATGACAAAAATTGACACCAACTGAGATGACCTCAAGCTAACAGAAAATAAGTTGTTTAACAACGTGATGAATTTTGCTGAATATAGAGTTCCAACAGGCTTTTTTATTCCTCCTTTTTATAATAATAAACCAGTTGCTTGTCATGCAATCATGTATATAAATCATCTCTTTTCTTGCTCATTCTCTTCCCTAGTAATAACAGCATAGCACTTAAACATCAATTATACATTGCCTAAAATGAAGCAATAACTCTGAACAACAATGTCAGCAAGTACACATTAGGTATGGCTCTAAAGGTCAAGATTTCACCTCTCCTAGAAATACTACTTTCAGATAATATTTACTAAATATCGTAAGATACTAGCTATTATGCTAAGCAGTATAGAATTATGTAAATCATGTAAGGGTATCAAATTCTGCCCGAGCTCTCCAATTTAGTTTCTGTTCTAAGTCATACACTTTATATTAAATTATATAAAATTTTTAAGGAAGGAATACAGCCAGATGATTCAAATATAGAAAATCTGAAAAACAGATATCGAAAGTATCCCTCCAATCCTTGTCCTAAATCCACCCAATTCCCACCATCTCCTTGTATCACAACAGGTAACTGCTATGAATCCCTTTGTATCATATCAAAGTTTCTTTTTGCATATCCACCATGGATTTTCATTTAATAAATGCTAGTGTAAAACAGAATAAATCAATATTTTAAGAGGAGCAAAAACTAGTATCATGACAAAGCATTCTCTAATTAAAGTAGTTAAACTTTTACCATACCATATTTTTTTCCTAATACACCTGAAGCTTTCTAACTATTACATCCCAGAACTCTGTTATATGCTAGTGGTTCAATCAAGAAATATGCCCATTTGTCTCCAACAGGTAAAGTGGAGTTTGGCCAATAACTGAGTCAGACCTAAGGAATGATCTATTTTCTGGCTAACTAGCATAAACAGAAAATGTGCAATATAATTCTCTATTCTAGCTTTGATATTTCACAGGGATGCTAATTGATTAGAGGGTAAGACCTTATCAGACCTGTAGAGTTTTAACTTTCTCAGTTACACCAGTAACTGAGATCATAACTGTAGAAAAGGTAAAGAAATTACTTGTAATTATCAGCTAAACTGATATAAGAAGCAGAATTTTCATGGAAAGTAGGACAATTTCATACTTCACTGTCAATAAATTTTTATTGTGCATTGATTTAACATCCTGTATTTATTTAAACCCCACTCTTCAAATAGATACTGTCTCTGGCTTCCAAAGACCCACAGTATAGATGAATTTGTGAAGAACTAAAATCGTACAAAAATCTGATAACAACTTGTCAAAATTAAAATATGTGTCATGAGAACATTATTTTGTTCTCAGTTTGTGATGGTATTCGTCAGCTATTGCTATAATAACATTATGTAACAAAACACCCTCATATTCAGTGGTTTGTAACAGAATTTATTTTTCTTCCTTATCTTTCTGCACGTTAGTTACAATGGCTTCATTTTGGCTGTCGGTGAGCTGAGCTTGGCTCTAGCCCACAGGTTGAATTCAGCTCTGTGTCATTCATCTCCCTCTTGTCCTTCGGCCAGACTCAACCAAGGGCATATTGTTCTCATGGTGAATGGCATATATCCTTGAATAACTATTTTATGATTAAACATCATGCCAGATAAGATCATAAAAAGTTCTTATTAAGCATAAAAAGATTAAAATAATAAAATAATAAAAGAGAACACAAAGGAGCTGTTGATGGAGGAGAGCTTTGCATGTACCCCTGGTCCAGGAAAAAATCTGAGACAACCTCAGGTGTGAGGAGGGCAAAAGGGACAGGGTCCCAGTCAGAGGTTAACAACCACTGTGCTTACTGAGATGTCAATCAAGCACTCCATACTTTTATTTGCTTTATTCCTTTTTCCCTCTACCCAGACCCTGGCCTCAAAGCAGACATGATGGATGCTCTTGTCATATTGTGAGCTGATAACTGTCACATCTCCCCTCCTTTCTCACTATAATTTCCTTTAGGAGGTTTGGTTTGCTTCTGGCTGAGTTTGAAGAGAGCTATTCTTGACAAACATAGGAGAGAAGAGAGAGAAGAAATATGGATTTGTGACCAGTTTAAATGAAGAGGTAGAACCTTCCCTGCAAATATTAAATTATAGGCCATGATTCAGGCTTCGGGTCTTACTCTAGTTACTCAGCTTTCTCATGAAATGCAGGACTTGGAGAAAAAACATGATCCCAATATTTACCAGAAACATTCAGGGAAAACCATTCCGGCGCTTCTGTAAGAATTAATGAGAAACAGCATAAAAATACATCTTATTTCACAGAATGCCAAGTATCTCAGGTGCCAAAGCCCTTTGGAATTATTAATTGTGATCATGACCTTTCCAGGGGGACTCAGCTTAGAAAAGAAGCATCCACAGGGCATGTTTGGCCAATCACAAAACTGGGAATATCATGGCGGGCATGACTGTTGTGAACAAATCTAAAGCAAGTCTTGGAGGCAGGCCAATGAATTGATCGCACTGAAAAATTCAGGGCAGCTCTGGCAGGCAATATTAAACTGACAAAATAGGGAAGATAAAGGTGAGTTTGATTCTGTTTTTAAGGTACTATGAAAGTGGCTTTCATCAAATGATATTCAGTATCAACAAGTGCTTACAGTTTGGTGTTTAAGATGCTACTACAGATGTGTCTATGTAAAGTTAACAGACATGGAGGCTATGTGGATGGTCACTGTGATTCAATAATATCAGAAGAGCCCCTGCTTCAAAACCTCAACATATCCTTTTGACTCGGGGGAAACATCAGCTTCCAGGTAACCAAGGCAGAAAATTCTGATCCTTTAGGAGGGGTGATTTCAAATTGAAGGGGTAATTTCAAAAGGTTCAGGGAGTTTGTGCAGGTAAGCTCCAGTGGGCCCCATCTCAATCCTTTTGGAAAAACAAAATTATGCTACAAATCTCACCCAGAGGGGGGAGAAAAAATTCCTATGACATGACCTATGTTTCATTTTTTTCAAAACTTGTTTTGTTTTCTAGAATTTTATAGATTTTAACTCAGGGTGGACATAAAACATTAATGTCAAAGTTGCATTCTCAGTGGTAAAAGAAAACTTTGCTTCACTATCTTGTTGGCTCTGGCATATTGTTAACACAATTTAAAGTTAAAGACGCTATCTAAAATCCAGGCAGCAATTTTATTACAACTGCCTTTTGAAAGTTCACAGAAAGCTGCAATCATAAATGTCATTTTCATTAGAGTAATGTGAAAGGTTACATGCCACACAGAATAAAACAAGGCTCGACTGCCGTTTACCACTCTTTTCGAATTTCCCAGGGTGCAGCACTATCCCCCAGACCCCAGAGCCACAACACCTCACAGGCAAACCAGGCTGAGGAGACATAAAAGAAAGCTCTAATGGGCAGAAAGCACAGTGTCTCAGCAGCAGAAATACCACAGAAGTAAGCATTCTCTCAATTTAAAGAACAACAAAAAACTTGCCCAATCCTCAGCTTTATCCCTGGAAAGACATCTCCAAATCTGCAATATGTTTTGAGCCAAGCAATATTTCAGACAGCAAGAGCTGTCTCTTTGGAACACATAAGGTCATTTAAGACCACAGAAAAGACCACTGCAGGGAGGAAGAAGAAGTATGTGGGTATATGGGCATGTGAATGTGTGCACACTCAGGTGTGTGTTGTGCATTTATGAGGATTCCTGACAAATTCTAATAATTCTAAAATGTCACAAGAGGCTGCTTTCTTGTTTATCATTTTAAAAATACAGATACTCTGTATCAGGATTCCAGGGCAAAATAAAACTTCCTGTGGCAGAACCAAAGTAAGTGAACAACGTGAGAGGGCATCATTATGATGCAGAGAAGTTGGACTTCACAAGTAATGGCACGTCATCACTGTATCCTTTTATATGGTGCTTTCAATAAGATACTCAAATGACTGACTGGTTTAAAGTATAAGTCTAAAGATTTTTAAGAGAAATAATGGAAATAGAGTAGCCGACCAAAAAAAATACAAAATTATTATCAAAGCATAGGAAGATGGATGACCCTTGCAAATGATGGTCAGTGTGTATATAGATGCTTCCATCTCAAGGCTGCTCCTCTCTCTGGTTTTGTGTCTCCAGCATCTGCATGCTCCATCTTTTAACTTTATTTGGATCTCAGTTCACATGCCACCTCCTCAGAGAGCTCACCTAGGACCCCCTAACAAAAGAGAACATACCTCTCCTGTGGTAGTTGACTTACATGTCAACACAGCAAAGCTTTGGTGACCAGTTGTTTGGTCAAACACTAGTCCAGATCCTGCTGTGGAGGTATTTTGTAGATAGGATTAACATCTACAATCAGTTGACTTCAAGTAAAGATTACCCTTGATGATGTGGGTAGGTCTCATCCAAGCAGTCAAAGGCCTTAAGAGCAAAGCTGAGGTTTCCCAGAGAAGAACACATTCTGCCTCAAAAGTATAACACGGAAACCCTGCCTGGTTTCTAGCCTGCCCACTTGCCCTATAAATTTTGGACTTAAGACTACAGCCTCAACTCCTCCCTGAGTTTCAGACTTGCTGGCCCCCACAATTCCACGGTTGTATGAGCCAATTCCTTAAAATAAATCTCATATATAAATGTGTCTGTATGCTTCTATCTCCTTTGTTTTAAATGCTTTGCATGGAATAACTCATTTAGTGCTCTCAATTAGCTATGTTGATGGTTGAGGTTGATGTTGTTTTGCTTGCATTTGCAGATGCTGATACTGGGACATAGAGAAGTAAAGAGACTTCGCCAAATTAGGCAGCTGATACAAAGTGGAGCTGGCCATTGAAACCATGCAGCTGGGCCCCAGAGTCCAGAATGTAAAACCCTGCATTATAAAACCTCTCATGGGACTTTCCAGCTTTAAGAAGATACCATTTGGATGGGGGAAATCCTCTTTTAGAATTTGTAACAACTTATAATATATAATAATAAGGTTAAAATACACTATATGTCTATAATCTTGTGATGCTGTGTAATTTAGGGGAATGTTACAAATCACTGTTAGGCTAGAAACAGAATTTTTCACCTAAAGAAGAAAGAGAAAAAAGAGAAAGAAAGAGAACACTGAGAATCATCAGCTGTTCCACAGACTTCAGTAAAAATAGATTTCAAAAAATTCAAGGAGAGCAAATTGGTCCATTGCAAAGACTTTAAAAAGAAACACAGCTGAAAGAGCATGGGAGACATTTGAATGTGAAACTACTTTTGTATTATCACAAATATCCTACTGAGAAAGAACCCAAAAAGGTAGTGCATGAAACCAGAGAGGAGGCAGAAGCACAAGAAGAGTCTGTAGTGAGCCCAGGAATATGAAGCATGATGGAAGTAATAGCCACAAGAACACTTTCCCTCAGGCGACACCTTCCACCAGGTCCTATATATAGCCCAGATCCCAGTTCTGAGTCTCCAAGCCTGGCTCAAAATCTACCAAGAGTTTCTGGGGCTCTGTCCCCACCTAGAGGTCTGACAGTAAATAAAATGAGATCATTGTACAGTGCCCAGAGTATAGCAAAATTTAGTCATTATAGCTATAATCACCACTGTGTAAGTCCCTGATGAAACAGCATTTGAGGTTTTTTGTAAGCACTCGGCAAAGAAAGAGGTAATACCTAGGAACCGGCAGTCAGACATAGAGTTTTCTTTTGGGATTGTGGGTCTTGACTTCAGCAAGATGTTTGACAAGAATTGCATGGATAGCTGTGTGGGCAATATAAAAAAAATATATGTAGTTGATTATTAGATGGTTAGTCAGCCTGATAGCTGATTAAGTGATAGACTGCAAACACTGTGGATTGTAGGGGCACCTGGGTGGCTCAGTCGTTAAGTGTCTGCCTTCAGCTCAGGTCATGATCCCAGGGTCCTGGGATCAAGCCCCACATCGGGCTCTCTGCTAGGCCGAAAGCCTGCTTCTCCCTCTCCCACTCCCCCTGCTTGTGTTCCCTCTCTCGCTGTATCTCTCTCTGTCAAATAAATAAAAAAAATCTTTAAAACTAAAAAAATAAAAACACTGTGGATTTTATATGACAAGCTGATGCTGAATCTCAGTGATAACTGGAGTGGTAAGCCATAGGCACTGCAAGGCTGCTGTGGGATTGCCTATTTCTGATCAGAAAGCAGCCATCTTTCCCTATTAATAATAGCTGCTTGCTCTGAATGTTTCCCTTCTCCTCCTGAGCTTCTAATTTTTTTCTGCTACTAGTAGAAAGGGAAGGGGAGCCAGCCTCTGTGGGAGAAGTGAGGTTGCATGGGTGGAGCACATCCACTTCCAGATGATGTCCAGTTACAGAGATCCAGGATGTTAGGGCTGTCTTTCTTGGTTGATGTAATAATATTTGATGTTGGCAAATTAGCCCGAGACCCTCAAGTAGCACTGCATATGAAACCTTCTGACCTTGATGGTCTACATGGTACCATGGTATGGCCAACGCCTCACCCCTAGCAGGGAGTCCACCTCAAAGCTTTCATATGGAATCTTTCTGTCTTTTGGGAGATCCAGTGGAGACTGCCTGGACATCCAGACCTGCCCTAGCTAATCTGCTGCCATGGGAAACCTAGGATTCTAGTTCCCACAGAAAATAGGGAGGAGATGGGGCTCTGGACATGGCCAGGGTCATCTCCTAACCAGCTCTGCCACTCTACCATCTTCTACAGGACTTCCCTAATGCCACTGGAGCTTGTCTACAGGTACTGCCACTGAGCGATCATTAGGTGAAGTTGGACCGCAGGACCTAAGTTCAGAAACACCACAGTCTTTAAGGGAAATATATCCAGTAGGTCCTTCCTTGTGGAGAGAGTAAAAAGGGTAACTTCCCACACTGGAATACTCTCTGAACACCCTCCATAACATTTTCTATCTAAAGACCACTCCTTTTCTTTCTAAATCTCTTTTATTATTTTTTGTTTTTATTTTATTGTGGTAAGAACAGTTGACATGAGATCTACCCTCTTAGATTTTTAGGTGCAGAATACAATATTGTTAACTATAGGTACAATATCCTACAACATGGTTCAGCACTTATTCATCCTGTATGACTGAAATTTTATACCCATTGATTAGCAACTTCTCATTTCCCCTCCTCTCAGCCCCTGGCAACCACATTCTGCTCTCCTTGGAGGTGAGGCTGCCTGCTTGTTCAGGAGTGCTGGGTCAGGTTGGTAAGGTCTCCTTGGAGCCCAAACATTCACAGTCAGGTCAAGAGTGGTCAGGAGCAGTGTTTAATGTCTCAAGTTGTTGCTATAAGAAACTCATTATAGCACTATATTATACAGTTTAATGTAAGTCAACAGTGTGATGTGGCTGCCTGTTAGTTGCATGCTGTAAAAATACTAGCATGCTTACAATCATCAGGGATCTTCCTTTCCTTGACCAGCATCCCTCACTGTTTTTTGTATGCCATAAATGCTCATCCCTTGAAGAGTTCAAGAAAGCAGAGAAAAGTTTTGGATTAGATACTATCAGAAAGGCAGGGTGGAAGCAATTCAGTGATTGGATCTTGGTCATTTTCACCTAGGGGTGGGGAGGATTAACATAGCTCTTGCCCACCACTCTTAAAATCACAGGGCACAGCCCCAATGCTATAATAAGCCTCTCGCAAATCCCTCTTACCTAGATGCCCCATGGTTCCTCTGATGTGCACTTTCCTACCTCGTAAAAAGCTAAATAAACCTAACCTGGTTTGACTCAGGTGTATTCCTGTTATCTTTGGCTGAAGAGGATGGAAAGGAGACACTGTTGATAGTGACTGTATTGATTGGAGAGAGTCTTTAGTCTTCTTAATTATCAATGTGCCTATGAATCATCTGAGGATCTTGTTTCCCTGCAGATTTGGACTTATTGGGATAGTAATGGTACCTGAGATTCTGTGTTTCTCAAAAGTTCCAGTGATGTCCATCCTGCTGTTACAACGTACACACTTTGAGTAGCAAGGCTCTGGCCCACTGGCTCTCAAATACATAAGCTGTCCAATTAAATAACCTGGAGAGCTGTAAGAAAACACTGAAGCTTGAGTTTTACCCCCAGGGATGATTCCAATATGAAGTAAATTCTAAGAACTATACTGCTATTCAATGGAGGAAGAGGGCACGGAACAGTTAAATTAGCAATTTCAAGGGAAACGGTACTGAGCCAGGTTATGTCAGAGAGGGACAAAACAAGGAGAGAAAACATGCAAAATTGAAAAAATAGTCTGCGTTCTTGGGATCACAAAAGCAAGTAAGATGAGCCAAGAATAGGGGAACACTAACTAATTAAGGTTACAGCTGTAGAGTAGTTTAGGGTATATTTACTCCATTCAATGTTACCCTGATAACAGAGCTATTATCATATGACAATGATATTATAATAAGGAATCTACATGTAAATTAAAGAAACAGTAATTAGAGACAGAGTTCTAATAGTCTAGTCAGCTGTATCAGGGAGAAAGGTCAAGAAGGACAATGGAGGCTTTGAGCCACAGAAAAGAAGGAAGACATAAAGAAGATAAATTATGTATAAAAGAGCCCAGGAGTCTATGTTCTTCGAGAGCTTCTGGGTTCCGCTGACCTATAGTTTCTCCCACTTCCTCAGGTCAAATCAATATATATAATAAATTATGCAGCTGCAAGGCTCATCTTTCTGCTCTTCAGTTACCATTCCTGGAAAGCAAAAGGTATGTGCCTACTCTTTGGCACCCAGCAGAAGTCTGCTTCTTGATTTACTGCCTCAGTCCTTACCCTCATCCAGAATGTCGGGCTTGACCAGAGTAGGGCTCTGAATCAGAAGTCAAGAGAATTACTGGGAAACACAATGAGGAATCCCCAGTGCCACGCACCCTGGGCTGGTTACACCTACTCATGCAAGAGTGCAGTGGCTGGGGAGTTTCTCCACCAGCAGCATCTGCGAAGGACAACTGCCTTTGGGAGGAGATTCCTGTGTGGGAGTCCCAGGTAAATTTATCCCTCTCCAAGGAATCTATTTTGAATCGGACCCTCCCAAACATACACTCTAATTACTGTAAAGATCTATCCTCTGCTGAGCCAGATAAATGAGCTGATAGAAATACATGGAGAAATCTTTTATGTCTATTATCAGATTCTGAGATAGATATGGATAGTAACATTCACTATCACTACTACCATCCCTTTCCCTTTCCTGGTCTTAAGTTTTGCCTTATCCTTAGGCAACACGACAGGTACAAATAAGTACAGGAGACGGTTGCCTTCCAACATCAAAGGTCCTCACTTGCTCTCACACTAAAGCAGAATTCAGCTAAATGCTTCGCAAAGGACCTCAGCCATTTAAGGGAAATTAAAGGTGACATATTTACTCTAACATTGTTCTGTTCCCCAATTCTCATTTGCTCTACTGATTATGTGCATAATCCCAAGAATAACTCCATTAGCACAAAGATCATTCTCTGATCATGGCTGCCAAGATCAAGGCTTATTTGTCTTGAACGGTGCTTTTGGGATTGATCAGGATGATAAGACCAGCTTCATGGGAGGCACAGATCATGGTCACCTGGGGGCTCAAATTCTAGAGCACCCAGATTTTTCAGCTTCTTCTTGTTGATCCCTTACATTTCATTCTTGGGTGATGGTGTCTCCATCACATGGAAGCTCACATTAGTGCTGTATCCCTTACCATGAACTAAATCCTAGAGCACGTGTTTTGATTTCTCGCTTAGGAAAGGGAGGAGGATGAGGAGGTGGAGGTAGGGGGGGACACAGAAGAATGGCTTTCCCTCTCACAAACCACCCAACTCCAGATGCTACCTTGTGCTCTGTGCATCTATCTTTCTCCCCTGGGGCCCCCTCCCATTCCTAGCCAGATAAGAAGGAAGCAGAGGGGGCAGCAGAGACCCTCAGCTCCCTGGGAGGAATGGCGCCCAAGAGGATTTCCAGAGGCCACATTGGTGACAGATGCAGCCCATCCTCCCAGTCCTCCTCATTCAGAGTGCACTGATTTGTTCTTCCTTCCTCTCATCAGTCTTTGCTGCTCGTACTTAATGGGAACAGGAAAGCCTTCTGAGCATAATCAGAAGTGAAAGTCTCAGCAGCATCTGCTCCTCAGCTCTGTCATTACTCCTCTCCCACCTTTCTGCCTACACCTCACTCACCTGCCATGCCCATTTCCCCTCCCCCCACCTTGCCCACTCACCACGCCCTTCCAAAATGGAACTACTAAAAATAGCAACCATTGTAAAACAATATTTTCTGTGTTGTACCAGATTCCCTCTCAGAGTAGGGAAAGCATTCCCAAGCATAGAAATAAAGAAAGAGAACATAAAGTAAAAGATTGATGGGCTTGACAACATAAAAATTTAAAATGTTTATGCAACAAAATCTGCCAAAAGCAAGATCTGAAAAGCACAAACTAGAAGGAAATTGGTACACCATAAATAACAGACAATGGGGCATTATTCCTAATATATAAAATGCTCTTCCATAAAGAGATAAATATTCCAATAGGAAGTTTGGCCAAATGTAAAAAGCTGATGCACAAAAGAAAAAATATAAAACTGGACAATGAAAATATTTCTTAGAGTTCAACTTATGTGCATATTAAAGAAAGAGACTATAAATACGAGTATCATTCTTAACATAACAAACAAGCAATTATTTTTATAATTCAGTACAATATTCAATATTAATGAAGTTATGATTTTTATATGCCGCTGGTAGGAGTGTTACCTGCTACATTCTTCTTAATAGGAAATACACCAATATTCATTAAGAACCCTAAAAAATCTTTTTAATGTTTGTCTTCCTAATTCTACTTCTAGTGGTTTACTATGAGGAAATAATCAAAGATAAACAATTATCTATTAATAAAGATATTTACCATAGGGTTATTAACAAAGAAGAAAAAGAGAAACAACTTATATGTGGGATGGCCTATATCTCAAGCATAAATATGATAAAATATCCATAGGAAGGAATATTTGTCCTCCATTAAAATTTAGGTTTTAAAAGAATGTTTGATGACATGGATAAATATTCACATTACAAAGGATAACTTAAAAAGTTATAAATAGTATGGACCATAAACTTACATTTGTATGTTTATATGAATCTGTGTATGTGTGTATGTGTGTGTGTGTGTGTGTGTGTGTAGCCATAGAAAGCTCAGCAGTGATCCAAGAGTGGTGTGACCATTCAAAACTAAAGTTTCTCACAGGAGCTTTTTCTTTGGTAATTTCCCAATCTGTAATAAATATGTATTTCTTTTATAAATAGTATCAGAAAAAAATAAACAGCATTTTTAAAAATGTATATATGCTTTTAATTGATCAAAATATCATTCTCCATTGTATTATGGAACAGATTATTTAATCCACTATCTACTGCATTCATGTCAAAATACCCATCAAAGATGCATCAACCCTGGAAGAAGAGAATAATTCTGCCTAATGAACCCAGCAAATGCTATGCCCACTACATGTGGTCACACCAGCAGATAACTCTTGGAATAATGTTTGGAGCAGTTAACAGCCTCCAGAAAATGAATGTAGGCTGCCCAATATCCATATTAAGGTCTATGAATAACCATTATAAAGATCTCCAGTATTTTTGAAACATTGCCTATTTAAAATCAAGTTTTAACTACAAAGCTTTTAATATATGACAAAAAGTAAAAAAAAAAAAAAAAGCACAAGACTTAGCGCACTGAATTCACTATAACTGCATTGTGATTTATTTGGGTTTCTTCCTCTTCATTTAGAATTCTTTGCCTAGAATCGTTGGATTTAGAGTGGTTTATAGACTCCAATGTGGCGAGGAAGTAGGCTGTAGGGAGAGGTACTGTGTACCTGTAGCAGCTCTAAGCACCATTTGGCCAGGCTCAAACATGGCATTTGTCTATATGATGATCCAACTGAAAAATACAAATTATAAAATAATTCTGCATCTGGTGATAGTACATTTCCACACAGAATTCCCTGACAGATGTCATTTAAGATATAATCTCCCAATTGGCCTAATTTAATCCAGGTTTCCTCTCATCCTTTGTTCTTTTGAGGAACAGCAGTGCGTTTGCAGTTTGTCTTTTACAGTAAGCTGCATCTTTTCCAAAGTGCACTGGTGCATGGCTCTTCCTGAAATGTGTTAATCCTGGTGAGATTTACCTTTCTCTCCTAGAGCCTTCTCTAAATCTCCACCCTGCTTCTGCTGTTTATCATTTTAATGAGGAACCTTGGAGAGCATCAAGTCAAAACAGACTTTCAGTTAGCACTTTTTAAAAAGTTAATGCCAAATTACTGATCCTTCAATATTTAAGGATATTTCACTAAAAAAGATTCCTTGAGTCATTTCTAAAACTCACGTAAGGGCTCTGATTTTTGTCTCACGTTGACAACAAAAGCCTTGATTTAGTCTGATAACCACCTCTCCGGGATTCAATTTCTTTCCCTGAAAGATAATAGTGGGGTGTGTGTGTGTGTTTTGTATGTGTTGTGTCTGTGTGTGTTCTGTGTTCACTATATTAAATATAGCCTAGGAGGATATATACAAAAATGTTAGCAGTGATCACCTCTGGACAATGAGATGATGGGTAGTTTTTTAAAATACACTTTTAAAAATGCATGAAATGTTTAAGGAACTAAATAATAAGAAAAAAACTCTAGTTTTGCATAATCTACGCTAGATCCTAGGCTCTTTTTATTACTGATTAATATTCACTATATTCATAAAAAAACAAAAATATTTGTTTTTTAGAAGGTTTTAAAGATCTATGATTTGGTAAAATAATAGTTTATATACAGTTTTTATATACAGGAACAATACAATATTGTAACTGGAGTTATGAATTAGTTCCTATTTATGAGGGTAAGAATTCTGAATATTGAATCAAGAAATAAAAACCTACGTAGGTGGGCTAAAATTAAAAAAAAAAAGAAAACAAATAATTTTATACATTGTCCAGAAAGAAAAATGAAATGTATTTTCTTTTCTTTTTTTCTTTTTAATATCGCTGGCATAAATTTATAGAAAATCATTTCAAAGTAAATCTGGAAAAAGAGAATATGTGGGAGTTTTGGAATATGAATAATAACTGAATAATAATTCATATTGAAGATGTGATAAATTCTACCTTTCTTGCAAGTTATAAACCAATTTAAAATGAAGACAAAACAGGCAGATAGATAACCAAAATACTACCAATATTGCTGATAAAGTTGATATTGGATAACGTGTCCTATGACTAGTAGAAGCAACTTTCTAATGCTGCATCCCAACAGTGGGATGGCTCACATCTGAACCACTGCAGGACTCCTGGCCCTCAGGCCTGAACCACAGGGACAGGGTCTTCCTGCTAAACTAACTCATGGCTGCAAATGATGGAGAACATTCGATCTCAGTAGGCAGGCCAACTCCCAAGAGGAAAGGGAGATGAAGCAGCAAGTATACATGCAATATCCTCCTTGCCTTAAAACTCCCCACTCAGGTACACTTAGGGGAGGAATAAGTGAGGGTGGGGAGGAGATGTGACTATTACACACGAAATAATACAGCAGGGGTTAATAAATATCTCCTACCAGTTAAGGAACATACTTTGTTCCTGACCCCGACACCACTGGTGATTAAAATATTCCACATCCATGAATTTCTCATCTAGCTAAATGTGAACCACTTAATAATACACAAACATGGATGGGAGACCATTCTAAAATGTGACTCATCCTTTCCTACTTTCTTAAATGGAGTTTAGCAAGCATGATAGGAAATTCTTCTGTTCTAAATCCACACTCCTTTCGGCATCTGCTGAGCCACACTCAGGCTCCTGGGAACTTCAGCAAAGTGGCTCTCGTCACTATACAGGAAGGCCTACCTATCATGATGGATTGGGCTGGCCAATGTAGAAACTTCCAAGTCATCTTTACCTAGAACCCAGGGAGTTATGTAGAACCAGGTCTCCTAGAGCCAATTCCTTAGGGCCCAGCCCAGCCCGACCATAGTTTTCTAGCTTCTGCTCCCTTTGCAGAAGACAGACCCAGCCCCAGACTGGGCCCCTATCTAGTATTACCAATTAAAAGAAAGAGTAAGAGATGACAGCCCTCCCAAAAAAATTATCCCCAATAAAGTTGCCTCCTCCAGGACTTCTAGATTCATGTCATTTCACTCCTCTAGCCAGGGATCTCATATCCTTGGACCTAAGGGAAATGGGGGGTTCTGGGGGGAAACTCCTCTGTTTGCCGGACAGTAGAGTTTTACTTTTCCTCCTGATTTCTATTTCTATGGTGCCTCCATGTTTGCCCTTGCTGCCTACCAGGACCCCTCACTTCTGTGTCAGGAGGAGAAAGAGGAGAAGGTATAGAATCATAGCTTTGCTGTTCTTTGAAGGCTACAGTCAGAAGCATCCATCACTGCAATGGGTTATTTATGATTTGTAACTTATACAGTGAGGCCTTGCGATAATATTGGGGCAAATATGTAAACCCAGACATCTGAATCAAATTCTTCTTCCACAGATTACTTAATGATGTGACCCAGATCAAGTTAAAGCACTTCTTTAAGCCTTTCTTTCCTCTTTTATAAAATAGCAAAAAACGCCTCCATCTTAGCAACATCCTAATGATTAAACAACATGGCTTCGAGCATACAGTAGAGCACTAGGTGTGCTAGGTGTGGTACCTTCCTCCCTCCCTGTTGCTTTTCATGGTTATTAAAATGAACAGACTGTCTGCCTCTACACATAACACCCTCAGTGATACTAGTTTTCTAGTCCTGCTTCCTCTCCTGCGGCACGGTGTCCTGCTGTGTGTGTGCCCTGCAGCTCCCAGCCAGTGGCTCTACTCCACACAGCAGCTGTGGACTGAGGGCTAAGGATGCCTCAACCCTCCTCTCCTGGAGTGGAGCGCATAGGCTTTGTGGCATTCTTTTGCTTTGTAGTGGATGATTGCCATACCTGGGCTGTCCATGCCCTTTGATCACTTTACCCATGTTTCATTAATCCCCGCACTGGGCCAGCGACTAAGATAGCATCTCATCTACAAGCCAACCTTCTATATTGTTTTGTGATGCTGAATGGGGACTCTCTGAACCCAGGTCTGCTTTGCCTGCTGCTCCCTGCTGGGTGCTGCCCAAGGCTCAAGAGGGAGCTGGCCAGGCTTGAGGAGTGAGGAGGGACACCGTCCTTCCATTTGAGTGCTGCTCCAGTCCGCCTCTCTTGAGCAGTGCTCCTTCACCATGGCAGCAGCACCTTGCTCTGGTAGTGGTCATTTGGTTCCAGTTGGCAGTTTTTCCAATATTTACACAACTGGCCCACTGCTTCCCCTTGGAGACATAGTAAGCACCAACCAGCTAGCACTCCCTCCGTGGGTCTGGGTCCCCGCCCAATGGGACCCTTCCTCCAAACATCTTAGGCATCTACACATGAATATCTCCAACTTCCTTTTCTCCCAAACCCTAGGGGTGGCCCCCATCTTCTGTAGTTGCTACGCTAGGATACATTCACAGATTTTTTTTTATTTTTTTTTTTGCCATTTCAGTTTCCTTGTCAACATTTCCTTATGCCCGGTTAGCAACCCTTTGTACTAAAATATCTCTGTTAAAATTACCAGTATGATTGCTCAATCCTAACAGGACCCTGATTGATAAATTCCCCATTGCAAGTCCCACCCCTCCAAGGTAGGGATCCAACTCATTTGCCCAGTGGCCCTCACAGCCAGAGCACAGGCCTGGGCCAGAGTGCCCAGCTTGTCCTAGTTTGTCTAGGGCAATCTGGTTTTAGTACCACATGCCCCACATCCCAGAAACTCAGCCCCAGGTAAACCAGACAGTTGGTCACCCTACCTGTGGCCCACGTGTCACTAATTAGATGTACCTTGCAAGATTCAGAAGAGAGCAATCCAAGGATTTCACTTGTATGAATTAGAAATAAGATATATAGAAAAGTCTGGCATTCTTTATTTTTTAAATAGCTTTATTGAAGTATACAGTAATTGAGATACAAAAAGCTGCATCTTTAATGTGTACAATTAATAGCACACTTTAGCACTCCATAAATAAAGATACTACTCTTAAAAAATTGTAAATATGTTAAATCTAAAATGTAGGATCCTTAGAGTAAGACCCATATTCTGTATGTGCTCTGTATCACCAACGTAATTGTATTAGTTTGCTGAGGCTGCCATAACAAAATCCCAAAGACTGGTTGGCTTAAAAAAAAAAATTTTTTTTTTCATTTTCTCACAGTTCTGGAGGCTAGAAGTTCAAGATCAAGGTGCCAACAAAATTGGTTTCTGGTGAGGTCTCTCTTCCTGGCTTGCAGATAGCCTCTTCTCACCGTGTCCTCAGTTGGCTTTTTCTCTGTGCCCATGTGGACAGAAAGAGATCTCTAGTGTCTCTTCCTCTTCTTATAAGGACACTAATCTTATCAGACTAGGGGCCTACCCTTAAGACCTCACTTAACCTTTATTACACTTTTAAAGGCCCCATCTCCAAATATAGTCACATTGGAGGATAGGACTTCAACATATAAATTTTGGGGAGACAAATTTAGTCCATAATGTTGATCTTTAGCCAATTGGGGAAGCATGGGAGTATTATCTAAAATATGTGGGATTCTATCTTTACATTAATAGATATGAAATGATGAGGAAAAATCCTTATTTTTAAGTTTATTTTTTTTATTAATTTCACCATAGGATACCATACACCTTCTTCCCAATTCCATACCAAATAATTACCTTCCTTCAGAGAACAATTTGGGATCCATATGACTAACACGTGAGTTGATACCACTTGTCTAGAGGAGTGACACAGCTTTCCAAAGACTGAATCTGAAGTGTTTTTCATATCCTTTTAGCAGATCAGAAGTAAAATTTAATGGTTCCATGTAATTTACAATCCTCATATCATGTATTCAGAGTGAATACCATGGGCATGCCTAATCTGCCTGTGAATACCTGTCTTGAACAGTTCCTGAAATTACTGAAAAGTAACACTGTCTATTGTGTGAAATGCATTATTACGATTACAGTCCTACTTCAGGTGCCATTATGTAGTATTTGTCAATGTAAGGCATCTCATTAATTAATTCTTTCTGAGCTTTCAAATGGGCACCAAGGGATACCATCAACAGTGGGAAGGAAAACAACTTATCCCATGTAAAATGGGGATAATTCCCACCCCTGCCAGTTTCATGAAGCTTAAATGAAAATGAAAATGTGGACACACTGAAAGCATTGGCACACTTAAATTGAAGGTAAATCTTGGGGTGCGTATTTTGCAAGGGAAATATGTGACAAAATTGCATTTCTGGCAAGCAAGGGAAAGAATGATGACCTAATTTTGTCAACATGTTTTTCTTAAAGTTTAGTCTTTTTTCCCCATTGTTGCAAAGTCACCATGATAATACAAGACAACTAAATCTCCCCAGGACTAAATGATTCATTAAGATGAGGACACACTGGAATCACAGCCCAGGGCATTACCAAGGAGGAAATACAATTTGCCTCTGAAGGATGTGACTGCTCAGTGTGTTATCAACAGGAAGTTCTGACCACTCTAAATGTCACCAATTTCATAGCTATTGTCTTAACAGGGACAACTGCAACCCAATGCTCAAAATTACAAAATTATGAGTCAGTTAAATGATTTACTCAGCTTAAAATTAGTGACAATGCAGGTACTAAATATTCATTCAGGTAAGAGGGAGGCAGTGCTAAAAATCCCATTTGTTCTCTCGCCTGGTTCAGCCTCCCTGGCCTTTCTCAGCCCTGACACTCCCAGAGGACCATGCCTTGCCTGAGGTGGTTAACTCCTCTTCATCATTAAGGTCTCCACTAAAATATTACCTTCTCTGGAAAGACGGTCTGGTAAGCACAATCTAGGAGAGAAATGGAGATCCAAAGTCCTCTGTTGCATTCCAGTTGCAGGTCTTCCCATGTTATTTGACTATTTACTTCTCTGAATCACCCCATTGGACTGTAAGCTATATGAAAAAAAGAATGTGTCTCATTCATTCATTTTTTATATAGACAGCCAGTAGATATTTACTGGGCATGTCTTACATGCCACAATCCGTTCTAGGAACAAGGACACCACAGTGAACAAAATGGTAAAGTCTCTGACCTTGCAAAGCTTGTACTCTAGTAGGGAAGGCAAATGATAAATAAATACACAAGCAACACTAGCTGTCAAGCAATCCATGAAGTAAGGGGAGAGATAATGATGAGGGTATTATTTCATTCAAGGTGAGTGGTCACAGAAGACCTCACTGAGGGAGCAAAAGAGAGATGAGTGCTATCACCTGCAGACAGAAAACCAAGTGCAACAGTGCTAAGGTAGGAGCAGGCTCCCAGAGCTGAAGGCAAAGGAAGAAGGCCAGTATGATGTGAGAGCGAGAAGGAGAAGAACCATACAAATAAGGCAGAGAGGATGTCTGGGACCAGACTACATAAGGCCTTGAGGACCATAATAAAGATACCGGGCTTTATTCCAGGAATAATGAGAAGCCCATGCAGGCTTTCTACTGGCTGGGGATTAGGCTACAGGTGGAGAGAGGAGACCCCTCAAGAAGCTATTGCAGAAGTCAAAGAAAGAAGGGATTACAGCCTGGAACAGGGCCTGGAACAGCACTCCAATTAGTCTTACAGGTTAACTGGCTGCAAGTTAACACACTCCTCACTTGCTGACCTAAGTCCCTTGATAGGTAGCAGACAGACCACTGGCCTTGAGGACAGGAGGACCAGAACTTTCCCAGGCTGCAGAGGCCAGCGAGTCTCTTTGATGCCACCTTGGCTTTCTGATCAGCCTAGCAATAGTTTAGCAAAAAAATTTTTTTTCTTCGGTCACACAAACGATTTTACTAACCTCCTTTGTGCATCTGTAGACCTTGTCCTCCTGTACAGAAAGAACAGAGTCTTCCTGCATATCATGAAACAGGAGCCTGACCCCTTCACACAACCTCCAAGCATGGAAGTCACGTTTGTAGCTGGCATCATGGAGTCTGTACATCATCAGGAAACGTTACAGACAACTGCACTCCCTTTTTTGATCAGCTATCCTGAACCCCCTATAAGAGCCCTTGGGCCAGGCAGAAACCTCAGTGTTGGCTTTTGGAGAAGAGTCCACCTTCTCCCCAGGTGGCCAACTCATGTTCCTTTCCATTCAAAACTCTTCTCTTGAGTACTGGCCTTTTGAGTAATGGGCAGCCAAACAGGTTCAGGAACAGACCCATAAGAAGCAGTCAGATTTGGGATACATTTTAAAGGTAGAGCCAATAGCATTGCTGATAAATTGATAAAGGGGTGTGAGAAAAAGTAGGAATCAAAGATGACTCCACGTTTTGGGGCTTGAGCAACTGGATGGGCAAAAATGCCATTTACTGAGATGAGGAATGCTAGAGAGGGATCATGTTTAGATAGGGAGGAAAGAATCAGAATTCTATCAATTTGCATACTATAATTTATTCCAGCTGCCTGGTGGAAATAAGTAAAACTCTTAGGCCCCCTCACATTGCAAGATTATTTTTTAAACTGGACAGGCACTTCTCACATCTTTCAGCTACATTAGGTATCTGAGAGAAAAATCTGTCACCCAGGGAGGTTATGTGCTCTGCTTCCCAACATCAGGCTTATCACCAAACAGTCTGTGTGGCAGGTGACCTCTTTCCCTGCCTGCAAGTGATAGCCTTCCTCAAAAATGAGGCCAAATGAAGGGAAAAGTGAACAGGAAAGATGGATCCCAGTTAGGGACCCCTTCACTCTTTTACAACCCGTCTCTATCTAGTACCCTTCCTAGAAATACCAAATTTTCTATACAGTGTAAGGAAATATATTCAGTGTCAGTTGTAATAATCATCAGCCTGCACTGAGCACCCTTCTTGCTAAATTGTCTCAGAAAATCCTCACAATTGCCTTTGGAAGAAGACTTATTTTCCTTTTATAAAGAAGGTAACATGGACAAACATGGTAAATTTATGTACTATAATGCAACTTGTAATGTGAAGAGCCAGATTTTCCCCAAAGTTTTGTGGGTTGTTTGTTGTTGTTTTTACATCACCTCATGCTTCCACAAGACACACCACTGAACTATAAATGGATTAAAAGAACAGACAACATTTCTCAGGGCTGAATTAAACCATTCAGGCATCCACTCAAAGTATAGTCTCCATTTCTTCTGACTTGTGTTAAAAGGTAAACTGAGGCACAATAAAAATTTGTTTTCAAGACTTTTTTTGAGCATACATGGATTCCAATCCAGCAGCATAAAACCAAAAGTGGTTAAGAACACTCCACAGACAGGAGCTGAGGGGGGAGGCTTTTATTAAGAAGACGCAGAAACAAAGCAAGAAAATTATTTAATTGGCTATAGCTTAAAAGGGTGCCTTATTAGAAAAAGCTACTTGGCCGTTTGTGGTGACTGTTCTTACATTTCATTTTCTCAGATTCAAGTGCACAGACTTTGGCTGAAGTTTTGGTTTGCTTACAGAACCTACCAGGGCAGTAAAGCCACTGCAACCTAATGGCCTCTTTATTTCATTACTTGAACACTTTCGTGGGTGGTGAGAAAGCCACCCCAAGTCACAAGATCCAAAGCCAATAAATTTGATGGTGATTAACGTAGGCAGTTTTTGAGGCCCAGACAAGCTGCCAGTTCATCTGATTGGGTAAGATCAAATTAACAGTCCCTAATTTAAAAACCATGCATGGTTACATTGATAAGCTTTTCTTTCTTCTGAAAACCATGCCAAGTAAATACTATCAACCAAGAAACTTCAGAGTGCGTTTCCTTAATCCTTTCTAATTATTCTGTTTACTAAGCGAAAACCAAAATTCTTATCCAGAACAAGCCCTTTCTACAAGCACTTTTTACAAAACAGCTTGTACCCTGCAGCATTTTCATGTACAGTAGCAGGTGTCTCACCTGATTGTCTTCGGCAAAACTTTTCATCTTCAATCTACAGGTTTAAATACTGGCATGCTGTTTTTTAATCATCATTTAACTTTTGTACTTACTGTTTCATTTATCCTGCAGTTCAGAGTGGAGCCATGAGATCCTGCAAATAATATTCCCTAGTGTGTAGTCATTTAAAAAAAAATAGGAAAAAATACTTGTCTTCAAGCTTCTAAACTCTTCCAAAGTACCTACTTGTTCCCAGCCTCGAGAAACACCATTTTTTGTACATCTGCCTTTTAACACAATCGATTTTCTTCACTATTCCTCATTTATTCATCAGTTTCCAATCAACAGGATTAAAAAAAATGAAGTATGGGCTCTCTTTCTCTTGTTTTAGAAGACACTGGTTAAATTTAGTATAATTCTATAAGCCTTTATAAGGAACCTATGATGTGCTTTGTGCAGGGATAGTGAGTTTGATAGATAAGAAACATGTGTATTTCTTATACAGATGTTTATGAATGTTTGTGTCCCTCCAAAATTCATATGTTGAAAACTGATCCCCAATGTAATGGTATTAGGAGGTGGGACATTTGGGAGGTGATTAGGTCATAAAGGTAGAGCCTTCACAAATGGGATTAGTGCCCCTATGAAAAAAAGGCCTCACAGAGCTCCGTCACCCCTCCTGTCATGTGAGGACACAGCCATCTGTGAGCCAGGTCCTTACCAGACACCAAATCTGCCAATCCCTTGATCATAGATTTAATAGGACTTCAGAACTATGAGAAATAAATGTTTGTTGTTTATAAGCCTCTCAGTCTACGGTGCTGTTGTTATAATAACCCCAAATAGACTAAGACAGAAATAAGTTCATATAAATAGATATATATAAATACATCTTAAATGTGTATTATATCTATAGATTACAATATTTGAAATTGTAATACTGATGCTCAACTATTCCCATGAACTTGGTTAAAAAAAACACACACAAAAACACCTGTTTTTACTTTCTTGGAAAGTCATCCTCTTTGCATCACTGTAGGGAGAAAGAGGCACCTACCTATCTATCCTTAACCTCAGTGGTAGGCAGAATAATGCACCCCCTCAAAGATACCCACATCTGAATCTCTGGAATCTGCAGTAGCAGATGTGATTGAACTTAGAAACCTGAGATGGGGAGACTGTCCTGGATTATCTGGGTGGACCACTGTCAACAAAGGGTCCTCATCGGGGGAGACTGAAGGGTGAGAGTTGAGGAGATGTGGTGAGGATAAAGGCAGCACAGCAACAGAAGCAGAAAGACAGTGGGAGATGCTGTCTTTCTGGCTTTAAAGATGGAGGATGGACTGCAAGCCAAGGAATACTGGCAGCCTCCGTAGACTCTAGAAAAGGCAAAGACTAGATTCTCCTCCCGAGCTTCCAGAAGAACACAGCTCTGCCAACTCCTTTTAAAATTCTGGTCTCCAGAGCTGTACAATAAATTCTTATTGTTTTGAGCCACTAGGCTTGTGGTAACTTGTTATAGCAGCCATAGGAAACTAATACAACTACCAAATCCATTCTGACAATGAATGAAGTGACAAGTATCACAGTCAGATTGCCTTGACAATAAAGACTCGTATGGATTAAAGAGAACAAACTTCCACTCGTCTACTGCTGTAAGCTGGTGTCTTGTAACTGTTGCGTTCTTGTGTCATATGGCAGTTTCATCTTTCTGTGGTTCTGCAAGTGCTGGTCTGTATCTCAGAAGGCAGAACACATGGGTTTACCTGACAGGAGAAATCACTGCCAATGTCAATCATGTGAGTAGAGGCACATCTTCAACGCTGTGAGGGCAGGCAAAGGAACCCAGTATCTCACCCTTGATCTGGACTCTGAAGTGACTAACCAGAGTGATGAGAATCCAAGTGAGATTTCTCCTAGAGAATCATGCCAGAGGTCAGAAAAGGACTGACCTTGGAAGTATGTGATTTTCCCCAGGACCGCATGCTGACATAACTGGGTCTATAATCCTCAGAGCCAATCATATTTTATAACTGTATTTACCTTTGTCTCTTACCTATGAGTAAACTAAAAGAAAAAAAAAAGACATTTTCTCATGTAATATATAGGATATCTATTCAGGAGCTATAGAAGATATTTATGAGTGGTCACCATACCACATTAGTGATGAATTTTAAAGAAAAGGCCAGCCTGACTGCAGAAATAGCAATTCAAGAATAAGGCAATTTTCAGAGATCAGTCAGGCCAGGGGGCTGGGTGCTCTTTCCCACCAGCTTATTTTCTTTCCTCTGACAACCTTGGCGATGTCCACTTTGTTTTTATTGAGAAGAGCGGTATTTTATGGAGCACAATGAGTGCTGTGGGAGAGCAAGAAGCACTATGAGCACAGACTGACAAATTGTTGAAGGGAATCAGGGAGACAGACGTGAGGTGGGTCTTCAAGGGCATACAGATTTGCATGGGTGAAGAGGAGGAAGGAGAGCGTTCTGGGCAAAGCTGCATGTAGGCACAGATAAGGCAGCATGTGGGCTGATCTGAGTGGCGACTAAGGCAGGCTCTGGTAGGACTGTAAACTGTTACTAATAGGACTGCAGTATCGAAGCGTTCTCCCTGAAGTCAGTAAAATGATGGGATGGCATTCACGTGCTAGGAAAGCAGGAAGAGGCTCTGAGAGAACACAGCATGGATGGAAATACAGACCAATGTCAGAGGAAAAGGCTGGTGCTGCAGTTCAGTTAGGAAGAGTAAAGACTGCTGGGCAAGCATGGCAAAAGTGGGAATAGAGGGGAAGAAAGGGTGAACCTGAGACATACATGGAAGAAAATATGCCAAAACTTAGATTGGATATAAGAAAAAGTAGAAATAAAGGGTGATGCTTTGGGTCAATTAGGAAGAATTTCATAAGGTACATACATTAGTTTTCTAGGGCTGCCATGAAAATATATGGGCCTGGGTGACTTAAAGCACATAAATTTATTATCTCCTAATTCTGCAGGCTAGAAGGCCAAGATCAAAGTGTTGGTAGCACTGAGGTCTCTCTCTCGATGGCTGGCTAATGGCCATCTTCTCCGCAGTCTTCTTGTGCTCTTCCCTCTTCCCTGTGTGTGTCCTAATCTCCTCTCCTTACAAGAAGACCACTCTTCCTAGACAGGGCTTACACCGAAGACCTTATTTTAACTTAATGTCCTCTTTAAAGATCCGTCCTCCAAACATAGTCACATTCTCAGGTACTGGGGGTGAGCACTTGAGGATACCACTCAGTCCATAATAGTAAGGTAGATTGGGGAGAGGGAGGGAGAAAATGGTAAGTTCAGCTTCAAACATGTCAAATTAAGAGGATGTCAAGACAGTCCTACAGCTTTCTGCTATTAAGGTTTCTAAGTAGCAAACTTCTTTTCAATCCCCAGGTAATGAGTCATTTGTTTTAGGAACTATCAGTGCAATTAAGTGTTGGGAACTCTAGAAGCTGATTTCCTATAGATGCTCAAGTGCAGAGAGGTTCCTAATTCTTTTCAGGACTCTATGCTTTATTGTATATCAGAATGTCTCACAGTGCGTTCCACAGATCATTACGCCCACAAAATGCTCTGCAAAAATAAGCTTTCTGAGGCCAAATAATTTGGAGGCCCTGCATGCTGTGGTATCCTTCCTGGAGAACCACAAAGCACATTAATAAAGGCCTTTAAGTCTGTCAGCTAAAAATAGCAGAATTCGTTTTGCTTAATCTGCATCCTCAGCGTGATTTGACCATGAAACTTTTTTTGTCCATATACCATTTATTAATGTACTGCAGAAGAGATTTTGGTGAAGAGCTGTTCTTAGACCTAGTTCAAAACCATACTCTTATCTCAATCTCATAAATCAATCCCAAGATTAGGGTTTTGAGTATGACATGAGCTTGGCATGAGAAAGCCCTCTAACACCTGACAGTAATGTCATGTGCCATAGGAGAGCACTCATGGCAGGCAGAGTAAGATAATGGTGCCACCTGTGCTCTACAACTCTGTGGCAGGCAGAGTAATAATGGCCTCCCCAATATGGCCATGGACCATCTCTAGAACCTGTGATATGTTATATGGCAAGAGGAAATTAAATTTGCAAATGGTTTAAGTTTGCTGATTATCTGACTTTAAGAAAAAGGGAGTATCCTGGATTATTCCAAGTGGGTCCAATATAATCATTATTCCCTCTAAATGGGTAAGAGAACAGCAAAAATGTCAGAACTAGACAGAAATGGCACCATGAGAATTCAGGGGCCATTTCTGGCTTTGGAGGTGGATGTGGGCCATAAGCCACGAAATGCAAGTAGTCTCCAAGAGCCAGAAAAGGCAAGAAAATCGATTCTTCCCTTGGGTCTACATAAGGAACAGAGCCTTGGCCACATCTTGATACTAGCCCAGTGAGACCCACTTTAGACTTCTGACCTCCATAACTGTAGGAGAACAAATTCATGTCACTAAATTTTTGGTAATTTGTTACAGAAGCAAGAGAAAACTAATATAGAACCTCACCAGAATATTTAGATAGATCTTACAAATTGCTGGTTTCCAAGGGTAAGTCATATACTTGCTAGAGAAGTTAAAAAATAGCTAAGTGTTGAGTATTCATTTTGCATGGCAGTGATGTTTTAAATATTTATAATCCAGTTTTGATTATATGAGAGCAACAGCAAGGCCATCCTAATTATCAGATATACTTTGCAAATCAGAGCATAGTATATCTACCAAATGGAGATGGTTTATTTGTTGATTGGAGGTCATATTCCAGAGCAAATCTGTGCTTAGCATTAGTATCACACATCGACTGTGTGCTTCATTTGATTCAGTCCAATCAGGACTCCACCACTCCTGCATTTGTCACTCCCCATGCTAGGCCCAACAGCAACAATTCAACAAATATAGATTGTATTGCACCTACCACTTCCCAGGCCTGGTTCCAGGTGCCCTGATGAAGACAAACAAGGTAGGCAGCTTACATTCCAGTCAATGAAGGAAGCAGACAAGTAACTAAATAATATTTCTCTCTCTAGCAAAGAGAGAGAGGTAGCCTAATTCCTGAGGCTGCCATAACAAAGCAACAAGACTGGGTGGCTTTCACAGCAGTTATTGTCTCACAGTTCTGGAGACTAGAAGTCTGAAATCAAGATATTGACTGAGTTGGTTCCTCCTGAGGGCTGTGAGAGAATCTATTCCATGTAACTCCCTTAGCTTCTGGTAGCCTCAGATTTTCCCTGGCTTATAGATGGTTTCTCCCTGTGTCTTCACATCATATTCCCTCCGCATATATCTGTCTCTATATCCAAATTTCTCCTTTTAAAAAAAGGATACCAGTCATCCTGGATTAAGGCCCATCCTACTAATCTTTACTTGATCATCCACAAAGACCCTATTTCCAAATAAAGCTACTGGAAGTATTGGGGTTTAGGACTTCAACATCTTTGTGGGTTGGAGGGAGACACAATTCAACCCACAACACATAGACAGGAAGGCCCTGAAACCAATGAACTGGAAGCAAGGAGCTGTCAATTGAATCCTTGGGGATTTCTCCAACCAGCCCTCCCTGGTGTTACACTGGGAGAGCTATGGTTAACGGCACCAGCTCCAGCTGTTCTACCAAGATGAATCTTTCAGTTACTCATTCACACTCTCCGTGGCATCGGGTTCTCTCAATTTTTCAGAATCTCTTCTTCAAATTACTGAGTGGCGTTCACTTCCGCTGTATTTCACCATTACCTTGAATCTGCATGATAACATTTAATCTGGCCATCTCCCACTGGAGGCAAGTCTTACACATCTTAGTCATTCAGATCACAGTTAACTTAGATGTGGCTTAAATTATGGTTGCTTAAGATATTTCTTCTTTGAGCATTTACAAATATTGCTTAGTCATGTCTGAAAGTGAAAGGACAATAATAACAACAATGCACATATTTGTAATGCTTTCTAAGGAGCTTCCCTACAGATATTTTGCATTTAGTCTTTGCAATAACTTTATGAAATGAAATTAATATCCTAATTTAATGAAGCTGATCAGCCTCAAAAATCTTACCACCCATGCCTGAAGTCACAACACTGCTCAATGGTAGGTATGGGATTCAAACACAGGTTACTAAAACATGGCTTAAGATCATCTGTGACTTGAAATTATTTGAAATTGGACAAGATGGTCACAATGAAAGGTGAGAAAACACAAGGATATGATCCTACTACTCATTAGATAAATATTTCACCAAAATTATTCTTTCTTGGTACATCACACTCCCTTTAAGTGAACTGAGAAATTGCCTCTTTAGGATCTGACTGTAGAGCTGATAAATCTTTCTTCCCTATGAGAGACATGTCAGGATCAATATTTTCCCACATTGAAACAACCCTATGTTTTATCACCAAAGATCTAGCTTCTAACTTAATTCCATTTATTTCACTTTCATTCTCCTCTTATTCAGATTTTTTTAAAAAAAATACATATCAAACAAAGTTTTCAAAAGGCATATTATGATTCCCACATGGGGGGCTGCTCTAAATGGGCTTCAGAGAGAGCTTGATGCTGTTGGAGCCACTCAAAAGGCTACCCCACCAGTAGTGGTTATTAATTGAGAAAGAATATTGTCTGTGTGCTCCAGAGGAGGAAGAAAAAGCTCGCTTTTCATTACAGCTCTACCCTCTGTTTTCCCCATGACCTTTGTTGGAACTTGCTAGGTGGCAGGGCAGTACATGGGCTTCAGGCAAAAGGAAGTGAACACTTAGCCTGAATAGGTCAAAGACTTAAAATCTCAGAGACCAGCTCTTAATTCCAACATTGGAAACTTTGAAAAGGTTAGTAACAGGGAAAATCCATGGTCAGCAGTCAGGTTCACACCTGGAGCGTGCATACGCTTATGTTAACTGAGAAGAAAGCTCTGTCAAGCCGCAGTATGAAAGCCAGGAATCAACTCTCTGGCATGGTTCATGCTTCTTCATTCCCTTGATTCTCACCCAAATTGAATATATTCTTTGGCTGAGTTAGCCTCTCAGCTCTGATTCTGAAAAGATTACATGATTTCTGCACTAAGCACTGCATTGGTTTCTCCATTGTTTCATGTCCTGCCACTTCATGCTAATAAAACAGACAAGAACTTCAGGCAAAGGGATTATCAGAAAGGTTTACAAACAGAAAACCTATTTCTTATAAAAACATAATTACACTGGAAAAAATTCAAAAATGACTTCTAGGTTTCCTTTAAAATGGTACTAAGAGACGATAGGAAATGCAATCTTGCCAACTATTTAAGAAGGAAAGTTGATGGTGAGCTAAGAGCCATGATTTTCAAAGATCTCTCTATATAGTTGGCAAATTACCATGATATTTAGAACTTGTTCCAAAAAAAAAAAAATTAATGACATCCAATTAAACCAAAGCCTTTAGAGACCTAAGAAGTTAGAGATACCAGTTCTTAAGTGAATTTTTTCAGTAGCACTAAGCAGCAACACAATGCCTGTCTTACATCTCTGTAGCTCTTTACAGATTACAAAGGACCCATATGTCTTCTGATTTACCCCTCCCCATCCAACCTGAAAGGAAGAGAGGATCAGGGGTATTGCTATCCCCATTTTACAGATTAGGAAATTGAGGCTCAGAAAGCCAAAACAATTTGCTTCTGCTTCAGTTAGTAATTGGCACACCTGGGACTCTGGTTTTTTGTCTAGGCTACACTATCACTCACTGATTAATACTATTATCTTAGCAAAAGGACTATCTCATGCTTCCTACATCATCTGCTTCAGTTATCATTTAAAGACTGATGATGCCCAAGTCCATACCTGTGAGCAGAACCACAGACTAGACTTCTTACTGGATATATAAAATTGAATATCCCAGAAGCACCTCAAATTCTATAGGTGCAAAACTAAATGCACCACCAAGCAGGCTCCTTCTTATGGCACCACCCCTCACTCAACTGGTAAAGATAGATGGGGCAAACAAGTTGGAGAAATGTCCCAGCACTAGCCAAATGTAATACATCCCTCTCTCCATGGTCTCCCCATAGTCTCATCATTTACAGTGTGTAGCATTTATGTCATTCGTATCTCCCCACATCCCAGTGTGTGTTTACATGCGTCCTCCCGGATATTTCAAAATCTTTGAGAGCAAGGACTATGTGCCTGTCGCTTGGCAAGCATGCCATATATATTTGCTGAAGCTGATCTGAAAATTAACATAAATTTTAGATTATAAGGTCTTTTTTTAAATAAAGTTTTTATTTCAGAATAGTTTTAGAGAAAAAGTACAAGGATAATAAAGAGAGTCCTAGTATGCCTCACAGTTTCCCCTATTAGCATCTTCCATTAGTATGGTATATTTGTCACAATTAAGGAACCAACACCAGTCACTATTAATTAAATTCCATACTTTATTCTGACTTCCTTAGTTTTCATCCAATGTCCTTTTTCTCTTCCAGGACCCCATCCAGGATTCCACATTACATGTATATATCATGTCTCCTTAGGGTCCTCTTAGCCTTGAGCCTCAGGGTCTCCTTGTTTTTGATGACCTTGACAGTGTTAGGGAGTATTGGTCAGATATTACGTAGAATGTACCTCGATCTGGGTTTGTCTGATGGTTTTCTCATGACTAGACTGTGCTTATGGGTTTTGAGAAGAAGACCAAAGAGGTAAAGTGTCACTCTCATCACATGATATCAAGGGTACATACTATCAACATAACATGTCTTTGATCACCTGGCTGAGGTAGTGACTCAAATTTTTTCCACCGTATCTTCCCTCCAACCCGTTCCATATGGTACTCTTTGGAAGCATGTCTCCACGTGCAGCCCACACGAGTTATGCTTCACCTCCTTGAGGGCAGAGTATCCTCATGAATTATTTGGAATTCTGAACAGACTTATTTCTCCTCTCCCATTTATTAATTCACTTATTTATGTCAGCATAGACTCATGGATATTGACTTAATACTTTGAGTTATAGTCAAATACTACTTTATTTTCTTGCTCCACTTGTTCCAGCTTCAGCCCCTGGGAGTTCTTTCAGTTGGAAGAAGTCTTTTATTCATAAAATTAAAAATATCATTTATGAATGTAAGGTAGTTTTTATAATTTCAGAAACTAACATAGGCCATGTCATTTAGATGCTCAGGACCTGATTTTAATGAACAGTGACATTTGGCTTCTGTTCTTTTTTCCTGCTCTTCCCTCCTTTTCTTATTTTAACAGTTGTAAAAATTTATAACCCTTACTCATCTTCATATTGTACCTAACTAATCCCCACATCCAGCCTCGCAAGATAATGAAGGATTTTTATCTCTATTTTACAGATGAGAAACTAAGACACAGAGCAGCTAAATGGCATGCCCTCAGGCTTTGCATGCCACACTAGGGAAATCAAATCTGTAATTCATCATGCCCAACCTTCCTTCAGAGAGCTAGGTCACCATTGCCTCCCTCCCTTCTCCAATTATGGAGGGCTTTGCAATCAACGCAGTGGTTATGCCCTTTGCAAAGGCTCCAGCTCTCCAGCAAAGGCTAGCCTGTGTTTTGCAGTTCCTCGGGCATGTTTTGCCTTCTCCTGCATGTAGAGCCCAGTAGAGCAGGGAAATTTCAGCTGCTTCTCAAGACCACCTGGAGTTCTCAATTCTCAGCTCCCCCAAGAAGCTTCACAAACAAGCTTCTTGTTTTTTCCCTGATCCCGCAAGACCTTTATTCAACATCCAGTTGCCTGTTCAGTTTAGGTTTCCTTTCAAAACAAACAGGACTCATTTCTGTTCTGAAAAGCTAAGCCCTATTAAGCCACTGTCTAACACTGACGGGAGATGAGATTTTGAGCTCCCAGTGCTGTATTACACAGGGATCGAAGAGGAGGACAAAGAATGAAGAATGTACACATGGTAAAACAAAAAGTGCCTCCGGTTCTATTCAGGGCTTTGCTGATAATTAGGTTTGTGACCTCAGGCCACCCCCTCACTCCCTGCAGACCTCAGTCTCTCTATCTGTAAAATGAAAAGGTTGTGGAGATCGAGGCTTTGTGGCCTTGTATATTAAAGCCTTCACAAGAACAATTTCATTTCATACATTTATAACTGAAATCAAAGTTCACTAACCAGTACTTACCCTTTCTACATGTGATTACTCTGATACTTTATATTCTATTCCATATCATTTTTTTTAAAGATTTTATTTATTTGACAGAGAGAGACATAGCAAGAGAGGGAACACAAGCAGGGGGAGTGGGTGGGAGAGGAAGAAGCAGGCTTCCCGCGGAGCAGGGAGCCCAATGTGGGGCTTGATCCCAGGATCCTGGGATCATGACCTGAGCCGAAGGCAAACGCTTAACAACTGAGCCACGCAGGCGCCACTCCGTATCTTTTTTTTTTTAAATGTAGGTGGCTTGGGAATCAGTAAAATGGATAACCTGGCCGTGAATGGATCATGGCGTGCAGTTCTAAGAATCCTGAGGTTGGATCATATCTGAAATGCTGGCCAGCACTTGTTCACCAAACTTCTAAATCAGGGTTGGAATAGATGTTTATTGTCAGAGCCACTAGGCACATCCTAGAATCCTGCCCACTTGCTCTGATTTTTGTCCTGACTCTGCATTAGCTGTGTGACCTGCAGCAAGGAACTCAACTTTCTGAGCCTTGGTGTTTTCATCTCCAAAAAAGTCCTGTTGTTAGGAGTATAGTATAGTAGATCATGCAAGCAGCAAAGTAGATGGCATTGTTATTACAAAAGACTAAAGGAAAAAAAATCTTCTTATCTAGGATGAGGCATCTTCTATGGGAAGAGAAGATGAGCAGTGGAGACTTCCCCGTGGAGGATTGTGGAGTACCAGGTAAATCCTTGCTGCACCGCTGGGCATCGTTCTTTCTCGGTTATGCCAATTGGCTGCATGTGAGGATGCTGTAGGTTTGTGGGTGCTTAGAGTTAGCCAGACCCTTAGATACCCCTCAGCCATGTGCATGCATTAAGTTGCCATCAGACTGTGATAATAATATTTAATTTTATAAGATCATTGTCTCTCATACTTTATAAAATAGAAAATGTAGACTCAAACAACAAAATCTCTCTCAAAGCCCTTTTGACTTTGCCTGCAAATCTCCCTCACTCTGTCCAAGGCCCTTCTTACATGCCCCTAAACCCCACATCCACACATCCCAGAACCATCAATCTCCAGGTTCTTCAGCCATCCAGAAGTGTTTTCCAGGAAGAGAACAGGTTGGCCCAACCAAGGCAATCAGGCTGATTTGTCAGCAGGTGTCATCTTTAAATAAAGTCTTCTACAGGGAAGGAGGTTTTTTTTTTTTTTTTTTACTTCTCTGAAATGAACAGATATGAGAACAAATGCAATGAAAGTAAGGGAAGAAACTCCTCCCTTCTCCCTTTTCTTAAAGCAATTTCTTCAGAAAATTTGCAATTGTAAATTCTTTATCTCTTTGAAATATATGTAGATCTTTTAAAAAGCTAAATGGGCTTTCCAGCTTTAGGTCTCACAGTTTCTCCAATGATCTGGGAACCATCTCTCAGAAATGAGATCATCAAAGGAGCCAGCCCCTTTTCTAGGGGAGGTTAGGTGTTCAGGGGAGGGGTGTGGGCATGGCTCCACAGCCACTACCCTCGGTGGACAGTGATGCCCGGGAGCTTGGCCAGGGAAAAATAAACAAGTGCGATGAATTAGCCTGCTATAGGGAGCTAAAGTCCTGTGTGAAGAGGTGAACTGGGTTTTGTGCCAAAGGTCACTGTGACCCCCTTGGACAAGTCTAATTCTACTCTGTCGCTTATAAGTATGTGAACAGGACCCTTTCTTCTACCTTGCCCCTTCTCCAGCCTTCTTCTTTTTCTTTAGCATTCTCTGAATCCAGAGGTAATGCCAGGATCAAATAGAGATTCGAAGTCTGGAAAAAGAACAGCAATGGACAGCCCGCCCCTGGCTGGCACCAGGCCCAGGGGAGAACAATGGCAAACATCCACTGTACGTAGGCTACCTCTGTGAAATATACTGTGCTAAGGGCTATCGGATTGTCACAATAAGCCACGAGATAGAACTATGAGTCCCATTTTACAAATGAGGAAATTAAAACTTGGATCCCTTAAGCAACTGGTGTGGGTGAAAATTCCAACCCCAGGCCTGGTGACTTCAAAGGGCAGGCAATCACCTCTGTCGTACAGCCGTAGGGTTCAGAGATGTGGGTTCTTTCCTGCTCAGTGTGAACTTGGAAAAGCAGTGAACATCTCTGGCCCTCATGTTCATCTGAAAGGCAGTAGATACGCTGACTGAGTCCTGCTGCCTCAGAGGATCAAGCTACACAGCAGATAGGAAAGTGCTTGGAAAGGTCTATATAGTGTGGTGCAAGTACCAAGCATTGTTATTTACCCTGACAGCTCAAGGGATAGCAAACTTGGGGAGAGGCCTGCTAAATGGAAATTTTATTAACATACTCAGAAACCAACAGAGTGACGGAGTTCCTGAAGAGCTTCCTCGGGCCTCCCCGGCACGATGGGACTGCAGAGCAAATTCCAGCCATGAGGCCATGTCCTCCCCATAGGCTCCATCAGAAGCAGCTTCCAGAAGACTCTTCAATGTGCAAGTCACATGAAAGACCTGCCGGTTTGGGAAGATCAAGGCCATAACCTTGTGACAGAGGCTCCTACAGGGATATTTTATATCTGAGACCCTGCAAGTGGTTCCTTTTCAGAAATACAGGAGGAAGAAGATGAAGCTCCCAGACTCCAGTGCAGTGGCTTTCAGAGTGGTGAGAGGGTCAGATCAGGCCACGGAGGGAGTGTGCAGAACTCAGGCAGATGGCCTCCAGCTCAGAATTCCGTGTCTGCCCCTAGTGTGTAGGCTAGGCAGCTGCAGGAAGACTCCCCAGCTGGTGACTGAGGTGAAATGGCGGGTGTTTCTCATCTGCGTGGCCCTCCAGAGGTAAGCAGTCCAGGTGAGGAGGAGGCTCTGTCCCTGCAGATCCAGACTGGAAGGTCCACTTCCCAATCCTCAACATACACTTTCATCTGGTGGTATTGCTGGTAAAAGTGTAAAACTAGCTCTCAGAATTAGCAAAAAAAAAACCAAATTCCTGATTTGTAGCATTTGCCAGTTTCCATGTTCTCAATACTCAAGCTACCAAGAAGACGTCACTGAATGCAAAGCAGATAGGGAGCGTGCACAATGTACCTTGTGAGCCACTCCAGCTCACTGTTGCTCCCAACTCTGCATCCCAGGAAGCAGTTCCAGGCTCATCCAACGGCAAGGGGATGAGGGAGAATGACAGTAATCACCTTTATAAAAAATGTGATCCCAAAGCTGTGCTCACTTTATACGGTCTAAAACGGGGCCATGTGGCCATCCCTAGCTGCAGAGGAGGCTTAGAAATATGGGAGCCACTAGATGGACACATTGCATATATTCAGTTGAACCTTAAAAGACAAAGGAAGGGGATATAGATATTGCCCTCTTGATTTAGTCTTAGATCCCCTAAATGACAAGTTTCCTCCCCTTCCCCTACCTTCACCTGCAGTCCAGTGAAATTCTGTGAACGTCTGCCTTGGGATCAGAGAAACCACATCATCATCCCTCCTCCACCTAAGGAGTAAGGAGTCCCAGGCTGAAATGAAGGGCAGAATTACCACATTTCTCAAGGAAATATGCACATATACACTAGAAACTTGCCTTAGGTGGGGAAATCTGGTTGTGATTATGCAGTGATAAATAACCAGCTGAAAACTACAAAAGTACAGCCAAACAAAGACTCCTAATTTCAATACTGGATAAATCTAAAAATGACCACTTTTTAAGCCAGTGGTTTTTCACTTTTACTCCCTGTGTGCTTTTCTTTAATACAGGCTGAAAGTGGTACTCAGAGAGAGTTATGGTTTCCCTTGCAGGCTGAGTATGTATCATTCATGTAGCAAACTTTCTGAGCATCTATTTTGCTCTGGGCTCTCACCTGTGCACCAGGGCCATGGTGATGAAGATAAGTCCTTCACGTCAAGTACTCATAATGCCACATGATTTGTCTGTGCAATAATCCAATCAGTTTAAATTCATCAAGTCTGCTAAGAAAGGTCACTAAAAAGTTAATCAATTTAGGCAACATGTATTGAAGGATTTTATAGGTAGTACTTTCCAGTGTAGGTTCTATTGACATTTGGGCATTGTTACATACTGAATGTTTCTGTCTTCCCAAAATCCACATATTGACATCCTAACCCCCAGTGTGATGGTATTAGGAGGTGAGATCTTGGGGAGATAATTAAGTCACGAGGGTGGCACCCTCAGGGCTGGGATTAGTTGTCTTATAAAAAGAGACATGACAGCCTGTTCCCTGTCTCTGCTCTCCACCACATGAGGATACAAAGAAATGACGGACAGACATCTGCAAACAGGAAGTGGGCTCTCACCAGACACTAGATCTGCAGGTGCCTTGGTCTTATATTTCCAGCCTCCAGAAGTGTGAGAAACAAATTCCTTCTATTGAAGCTACTCAGTCCATAGTAATGCATGACAGCAGTCTGAACTGACTAAAACAGGTCTGCATTTGTTATCAACAAATTACCACAAACCTAATGGCTTAAGACAAAATACATTTATTTTCTCAGTTTCTCTGGGTCAGAAATCTGGGCACAACCTAGCTTGATTCTTCATATGGCAGCAATCAAGGTATCAGTGAAGACTGGGTTCTCTCCTGGGGCTTGACTGGGGAAGGATCCCCTTCTAATAAGCCTACACAATTGTTAGGAGCATGCAGTTTCCTGTAGGCTTCCCGACCGAGGGCCTCGGTTTCTTGTTGGCTGTCGGCCAGAGGCCACTCTCAGCTCTTTTGCCACGTAGCCCTCTCCATAGGGCAGCACACAAATTGGCAGCTAGCTTCTTCAAAACTAGCGAGAAAGCGAGAGAGAGATTTTCTAGCAAGAAAGATATTACCGTCTTTTATAACATAATCACATTTACCTAATCACATACATTTTGTCACCTTTGTTGTATTCCACAATTAGAAACACATTATATGTCACTCTCTCACTCAAAGGGTGGGGATTACAAAAGAGGGTGAATCCCAGGAGGCAAAGGGTCCATGGAGCCATCTTGGAGTCTGTCTGTCACAGGATGGTATACTTATTCCCTGGGTGTTACTATCCCACACACAGAGGATGTTTAGCATCCCGGGCCCCTGTGTACCAAATGCCTAGTGCCCCTCAGTCATTTTGACAAACAAAACTGTCCCTGTGTATTTTCAAACGCATGTCACATGGGAATTTGGCTTCGGGCTGAGAACGACTGTGGCCTCTGGTTATCAAATTGATCACAAAATTGCTCAATTTCTATTCAGTTTGTGTTCTATGGACATGACCAATAACGGACTAGAACTTATGTCTTCATCTTCTCACCTTGTAAACAATGTATCATAGTGAGACATATAACCAGTGCACCAGCCACTGAGTTACATTAAATAAAGCTTAACTAGAAGGGAGACCTTTAAATAAAGTCACCCTAGAACTATATATTGCTTATTTCATCATGAAAAATACTTTTTCATATAAATATAATAAAAAAGATAGTGCATTCAAAGAAATTTTAATTCATTAAACAGCCACAAACCTAGACCCACCATTTTTCTGGTGAAAAGCCTCTGTAAACTTCTCTTCAGTTCTTTTGAAATCGAAGTATTCACTTCCTCCCACAGCATGGCAGCACAATCGGTAGACCACAGGTTTAAATTCCCCAAAGGACAGACTTCATTTAATGTCCTTCCAAACTCTCCTTACAATCCTTGATACAAGAAAAGATAATTGTGTCATTTTCCATTCTCATTACACTGGAAGACTGTTCTGACAATGGATTTATATGATGCATTTGAGAGCTCTTCTCAAAGATACAATCAAAAGAAGGAAAGTGCATCAAAGAACTCAGGGCATTTTTTGTTGTCCTTCATCCTTCATGATGAGACAAATTAAAAATAGAAAGAGACTCCAAAGGAGATCTATTCTTGTTACCTTAAGGTTCTTCTGGGACTAGGTTGCTAGTTGTAAAAGCCACCTGTCTGTGTTGAAATCTATTTCTGCACACATTTAAGTTAAAAAAAAAAAAAAAAGGAGACAGGACTTCATGGCTATCTCTAAAAGCTAGTTGCTGTATAAATACACTTCGTACAAGCTTTGTAAATTTAGAGGAAATTTAGGACCATCTTCATTTTAGAAACTCATAGAATCTTGGGTCTGATAATTCAACATTAAGCCAAAAGTCTTCTTCCAGGATAAGGTGAGACACAGACTGAGCAACTCCTGTTTGAAAGCATGATCTCTTCAGGGCATTTATCAAACTTCAACGTGTGCATGAATCGCTCCATGGTCTTGTTAAAATGTCGATTCTCATTCACTCTCTGGGATGGGAGAGCCTGCATTTCTAGAAGCTCCCAGGTGATGCTCATGCTCCTGATCAGGGTTGGGATTAGGGTGGGGAAAGTAAGGACTTGCCTCAAGCACAAAATTTAAGAAGATGCCCAAAACCTTGCTTACCAAAAATAGACAATCTTTTAACACAATATTTTTAAAGATCAAAATGAATATAAAAATATTCCTGATTAAAATATATCAAAAATTTTAAACAAAAAAAAGGCTGTTAATTGCTTTACAGTTATTGTGCAACAGAACCAGTTATTTCCAACCCATCCTTCCTTGCAGACTCCACCACACAGGCTCCTGAGGACAACAATGGCTTGGATGGAACATGTTGGACATGGCAAGGCTTTAGATATCATAATCCTTTAGTATTGTTGTTGCCATTGTTGTTGTAGTAGGAGAGTTTTTTTGTTTTTGTTTTTGTTTTTTAAGATTTGTTTTAGAGAGAGAGCATGAGCAGGAGGGGCAGAGTCTCAAGCAGACTCTACGCTGAGTGCAGAGCCCAACGTGGGGCTCAATCTCACAACCCTGAGATCATGACCTGAGCTGAAACCAAGAGTTGGATGCTGAACTGCCTACACCACCCAGGCACCCCAGTAGTAGAAATTTTACTAACATTTTCCACATGGATTGAAATGTGGTAGGGTATTTGTTAAGTGTATATAGAAGCACATATTTCCTTTGGCCTCAGGCTCCAAAATGGCCCAGCAGGGCACTGCTGCTAATCTTCAGATCATACCTGAAATAGCAAAGCTACCATGGCTATCTAAGCACAGAGTTTTGCTCCATCTGTATCTGAGGCCTGGCTACTCACCATGTGCTCACCTGGTCAGTAGCACTGACATCATCTGAGGCTTTGTAGAAATGCAGACTCTCCAGAACTTCTGAATCAGAATCTGCATTTTAACATGATTCACAGATGATTTGGGGCATAATACAACCTGGGAAGTATGGCATTATGCATTTCCAATCAAGAGACTGGGATCTGCAAGACTGTGAGCTCTTCTCTCTCTGCCCCGTGTATGCAGCAGTTTGGGGCCTCTGTCTTTGAGGGTTTCTGTGTGTCATAGGTAAAGAGGAAAGCAAACATTTATTTCCTGCAATATCCTTATATATTTTATATTCCTTATTGTATTTCTGAGCCAACAGTGATAAATGATTTCAAGAAAGAATCCTATTCTCATGTGGAAAAAAGAGAACAAAAAAAATAAGCAGGCTTTATGGCCACAGGAATGTTTGACGTCTGCCCAGCACCAACTGTTCTCCTGTACAGAAATGGATAATTTTTCAAGAAGAATGTTAGCATTGACTGCATTAACCTTGAGACATGGGTCCCTTTGGGTTGTAAATTTCTGCAATCTCACAGGTGAGGCTTTTTCAAAGAGAAGAGCAGAGGGGAAGGGGTGGAGGAAATAATCCTTGCCTCCCAAGCAGAAAGAAGGGTCTCTCTGAAGCTAAACTTGGGCAGTTTCATGGCCCAAAATACCATTTATCTCTACTGGTCTCCTGGATGAAATGAATATATCTGTTAGGTAGAAGTACAATAATCTACCACTCCCCCTAGGAAAACAAATCTTATTAGAAAAAGTTTAAAATAAATTACATTTGCTCCTTTTCATCACTGGGGAAGTAGAATTCTGGAGAATTAAGCAACTAAAAAATCATGGAATTATAGAATTTTAATGTCACAGAATCTGTACATAGCAATGTTCCCATGATTATTTACGATCCTGAAACAAAACCTGAGTTTGCCATTATAGAGTATTCCTATTCTTAGAGTTCACTGGTGCTATTCAGACAGTGAGACATAAGATTAACATGAATTCTTCAGTCTGTCCTCAGAGGACTATCCACAATGACACAGATGAATAGTTGAAGGGATGTGGCCAGAGGAAAGAAGAGAAACCAGATAAAGACGCTGGGGGGGGGGGGTGCGAGGATGTGAAATTGATGAGGTCCTGGATACAGTCTATTTCTCCTGATAATGAAGCAGCAAATATTGATGAAAACACAATTTTCTACGATATAATGTGCCCCTTCAGAAGCCACAATTCAACTGGCAAACAACTTCCAGAAACGCCCCCACTACTGCACCTGACATAAACTGGTTCATAAAACTTAATATCAGAATGTAAGAAAATACTTGCTGATTTAGAGTAAAATAAGAAAGAATCATCTTCCATTTAAATAGCTATCTAACGAGGGAGGGTTAAATCTCGGAAACCACAGCAGAAAAACACCATTTTTCTTTGACAGTTTAGGTCACTAGCACTGCTGTTGAGCAAGCACCACATTTTAAACCGGCAAAAGCCATTTTTCCCCTCCAGTGTTCTTTCCTTTTATTGCAGTATACATGCCACTCAGTTTGCTTTGTCTGATATTTGCTTTGACTGTTATCCACTTCATTTTTGCCATCCCCTTTCTACTTTTTTTTGTTGTTGTTTTATTTGGCACTTGCTGAAGGAGTTAGATTGACAGCCCAAGAGACCCCAATCCTCTGTTTATCCAGAGAAAAAGTAAAGAGAAAAGCAATGAGGCCAGGCTTCACTGATACCCAGCACGCCCTCAGTTTTACAGCTGAGCCCCCAGCTTATCAGAAAGCTCATCCACAGGGCACACTTTTGTTATCCACCAAGCTATTGGTGACCCGTGGGGCAAGGCGCGGTACTGACTTCTAGGGAAATAATGTCTTGGCATTTAATGTAGGTGGTAGATGAAGTCTGCAAGAAAGTAAGGAACACAGAGATCTCTTAGCTGTTCCTTTTCTCACCTCCAAACTGCAGTGGATTTGGCATAGCTCAGGTAGCAAGCTTTCAGAACTGTGGATGTGGGTGTGGATGTACCTATAGTGAGTTCTCAAATTTTCCATGTGTTGTATTATCTGGGGATCTTGTTAAATTTCCAGACTTTAATTTGAATGATCTAATATTGTGCCTGAGATTCTGTATTTCTAAGAAGTTCTCAGGTGATGCCGATGCTGCTGGTCCAAGGACCGTATTTTGAATGACAAGACTTATGTGCATTTGGAAAAGACCAGGGGTACTTGCCACAATCAAGTTCCTCAATCATTTCTAGAGTTGGTTTCACCATAGAAATAAGGAAGGTACTGTGATACCTAAGCCACTAAATCCCTCCAGAGTGAACATTATTGCCTTCCGCATCAGTTCGTCACGGCAACAAACACTGACGGGATAAGAAATCCATGATTCATGAAGAATGCCAATACTTTATTATCTATAAAACCCTGGACTGGGAATACTAGACCTGTACAGGCTGTAGAGTATAGGATGCATACACCCTGCCCTTGCCCTTAAACTTGGGCTATATGCTGATTGGTATAAGCCCTCTTGGCTGGTTGTGAGCTTGCCCTAGGAGTCTCCAGCTGTCATGAATCATTTATTACTGCAACTTGACGTGGAGACTAGATCAGATTTTATTCTCCAACAATTGCCTTTTTGTCTACTATTACCACAGATCTCAATATGCTACCATTTTAAGCCACAATGAGAAATATGCATATTTTTTAATTAAAAAATAGCTGGAAATGACTCTTGCCCAATAACTAGAGGCTAATATTTAACTTTGGAAGCATCCGATGCCTAGTCTACCATCCACCCTTAAAAAAAAAAAAATCCAAGGGCACTTGCTTAAAGATGTAACAAGGTCTATATTAGCATTCCCTAGCCAAAATTTTGTATTTGTTTCCTCATAATTGTGGGCCATAACAGAAATTTTGACCCATAACAGAACTATTCAATGAGTCTCCACAGAACTTCTCAAAGTGGCATAAAATCTATGGACAGAATAGTGAATTATTTTAGGGTTGGAATGTAACAGCACTCCAACTGGTCTTAAGGGTTATCTTGCTTCAAGCTTATACACTCCTTGCTTGCTGACCTAAGTCCCTTGATCTGTAGCAGAACTAAGTTACTTTCTTTGAGATTTGCAGGCCACTAGCCTTGAGGAGTAAAGGACCAAACTTCCCCAAAAGGTCTGACTACATTTGAAACAGCTGAGTAACCTTCTTTTGTGTATCTGTAGACCTTGCATTCTTTTGCAGAAAGAACAAAGTCCTCCTGAACATCAGGAAAGAGGAACAAGACCCCCTCATACAATCTCTAGCACTGAAGATAACGTCCATAGCTGGTATCATCGAGTCTGCATGTAAGCAATGTTACAGACCACTCCCTCACACCCCCTTTCAAAACCCTTGGGCCAGGCAGAAACCACAGAGTTGGCTTTTGGACAGGAGTCTACCTTCTCCCCAGGTGGCTGGCCTCCTGAATAAAGCTCAAATTCCTTTCCAATCAAAACTCATCTCTTGAGTATTGGGAATTTGAGAGCTGGGCAGCCGAACTTGGGGTTCAGTAACAGGAAGTAGAGAGTTTCTGAATGGAAAATTATCAAAGGTATCAAAGTTGGCAGACATCTTTTGGAAAATAATGACAGACATCATCTTTCTCCACTTCTACAAACATCAGAAACCCTTACATACATTTATGAGAAAACAAAATCAAAAAGGAAATTTCCTGTCATTTTCCTTTTATTTTTAATTTTTTTTCATTATTCTTATGTTCTCTTAATCCTACCATCACGTTCAGAGCCTGAGCAACAAGACATCAATCATTTGTTTCAATCCTCACAGCACTACATCCTTTACCTCATGCCCTTTTTACTTCCTCTGATTCCAATTCCCATTTTGTATGGTCTCTGAATGTGCATTATTGTACATTTATGTCAAAAGAACTGACCTGACCTTCTCTTTTCTCTAGAAAAATGAACATTACATTATTTTGCTTGAGGGTTTCTTCTCAAAGAAGCAGGCCAGATTTTTGCTCTTTAAATTCTTTCTAATATTTGGTTTGAAGACTTTTTCCTAAAAACTAAGAGAAACAACTTCTGACTTGTGCAATAAACTCTCTTAAGAATAAAGCAATAATCGCTCCTCATATTCAACAGGTATCAAACTTGTTTTCTTAGACCTCCAGGTTTGATATCTCTGGATAAGTGTAATAAGACCATATTACATCCAAAAAGGAGCTATACTGTAAGTATAAATTGTACTGTCTATGTTTATTTATTTAGGCCTAAGATCTCCTAGTCCTTACTTTCAGCTGAGTGCTCTAAAAAAGGTGATAGATCTCCAAAAGTTTCTAAGAGAGATGCTTAGAACTATTTTCCCAAATTATGTACCTCATAACACCAGTTACGAGAATTAGCAATAGGTATTGTTCTAAAAATAAAAATCATAATCAAATAAGTTTGAAAAGCATGAAGCCAAACACAGTTAAATAGGCATTTTATTGCAGGACTTGTCTGAGTCTTTAGAGTTCCATAGCAGAGACTGGCTAGGTGCTGACCACTTGTTTTCTATTGGGACACATGGGATTGCCACATTTCCAGCTGCTTATTACTAAGGTTGACACCATGGGACTCGTTCTATCAATGGAATGTGGTCAGGGTGATGTGTGCCATTTCCTGGTCTGACCACCAAATGTCCCACCTCATTACCTTTCCTCACTTCACTCCTTGGGAAGCTTAATGCAGAGGGTCCACCAGGGATGCCCAAGAAGCTGTAGAAGACGGTAGCACCAGGGAAAAAAACAAACCACATCTTCAAGTCACCACATGGAGGCCAATTACCAAACATCTGATCACATTACGACCTGAGTGAAACCATGCCTGTATTAAACCACTAAGATGTTAGGGATGCTTGTTACAGCAGATACCAATACCCTTCCAATTGTCTTTCTGCCTCCACTTTGCCATCAAATTAATCTTTCATAAATATACTTTCATCATTGGCTTCCTTCTTCAAACCCTTTTGTGGGCTTTATGTTAACCTTATGAAAGATTTGAACACCTTTATTCAGCCTTAAAAGCCCTCCTCCATCTGGGTATAGCTTTACATCCTTCTCCTCAAGGTGAAACCTCTGTGCCAACAGGTCCATTGTAAAGCAAAAGGTTATGCCCATGCTCATCCATAAAAGTTCAACTTGAAAACCAAATCCAAAGGCATGGTTTAGAGCATTCTAGCTCACAGAGTTCTTTCTCTGATTGAAATTACATTTCTTTCATTTTATTTCATACATTCACATTTTAGAAAACCACTCAGTCAGCCAACCAAAACAAATGGTTATTAAACATCTATTAGGTACCAGGAGCCATACCAAGCATGTAAGACAGGGTAGGAAACAAAGGATCTACCCTTCCTCCTGTGAAGCTAACATTCTAGAAATAAACTACAATTTTCTTACTGACTTCTTTTAATACCTACTATTTAACATGACTCATTGAGGGTACTCAAAACATTGAAATATCATGGCAGTTATTGTCTTGGTGTGCTGATAACTTTCCCTTAATTATACATTATCTTGGACCTTTTCTTTGCATTCATGTATTTTTGCCCAAGGAGACTATGGTAGGCACAATTCAAAAGATATCTCCAGAAGATCCCCCTTATTCAATAAAACACTAATCTAGAAACTGCTCTGAAGGAGGTCCTGAATCGGCTGACCTGAGACAGAAAAATTAACCTGGACTATCAGGTTTGCCCAATATAATCACAAAAGCAGTAAAGGAAGGCAGAAAAGTCCATCTGAGACATGCAGCAGAAGGGAAGGTGAAAGAGATGTGAAGAATGGGACCCACCATTCTTGGCCATGCAGAAGGCATGAAGAATATTGTGAGCAGACTCTAGGAACAAAGACTGGCCCCCCAACTGACAGCCAACAAGGAAATGGGGCCCCGAGCCCTACAAATGCAAGAAACTGAATTTAGCCAATGACCTCGAATGCACTCAGAAGTGGGTTCTTGTCAAGGACTGCAGTCCTGACAAAACCTTGATTTTGCCCTAGGACACAAACAGGGAGGACCACTCAGCCCTGCTGCCTGGACTTCTGACCTAAAGAAGTGGGAGAAAATACAGTTGTGTTGTTTGTAAGTCACTAAGTTTGTAGTAACTGTTATGACAGTGACTAAAATCTAATACAGAGATTGGCACATTTATTCCTTCAACCACACTGGTGGAGTGACCAGTCTGAGCAAGGCTGTAGATGGAAATAAAAAGTTAAAAAGACACTCTCATCCAGACAGCAACAGCCCCACGCCCTGGGGTGTCAGAGCTCACCTTGGCCATCAGGAGGCACCTCTCTCCATTCTTGCAGGGTGGTGTCAGCAGTGATCCCTGGGGGGACCCAAACTTCCAAGCCCAGCCAGCAGAAACCTCCTCTCCACCAGGCATCAGCGGAAGCCAAATGAGGAACCTGAGCCAAGGAGAAGGAGAGTTTTAAAGACAGTTTAAATCAATGTCCAATCTGGCAGAAAAATCAAGTAAAATTATAACTTAAAAAAACATGTACTGTATGTTATTTAGAGACCACCGATGACTTTAGATTTTAAGTGATTTGTAGTGGATAGTGGGGGATGTAGTAGATGATGCTAGGACTGTAATAAATATGTAAAAAGTAAACACAGAGTAGAAAGTGGTTTTTGTTTTTGGGTTTTTTTTTTTATTTTATTTTTAGGAAAGTTGTCTATGAAAGAAAAGCATAGGAAGATAGCTAGAGGTAAACAGAAGGATGTGTGTTATACAAGAAGGTAGGGATTTAAATGTTCCTACCATAAAGAGAAAGATTCTTCAGAGAACAGGGGCAGAACAACTACAGAGCCAAGAATGGATGACTGTGAAGTTCTCCAGGAGACTGCGGGGCTCCAATTACCAGGGGATTAGCCCTGGATAGGAAAAGGCTCCATTCCCTCCCAAGATCTCAGAGCAGGGAGGAGGCTGAGCACAGAGACATATGTTTTTAGTGGCAGGGAGTCTAATCAACAGAGTGCTTTTGTGATGATTTTGGGATTTTTCTCAGTAGGTCGGAGGCACAGTAATTTGCAAATAGAAAAGAGGAGGAGATGTAAGTGTTTTTAGGATAGTCTAGGACAGTTACACTCAACCAATATAATTAAGGAATAATTCTCTGATCAGTAATTATAATAAATTGAAACAATGATGTCTTAGATAGTTGTTTTCTTTGAGCATTCATATTCGTTTTGAAAAATCATTCCTTCTCTTCCCTTGTAATAAAAAAGAACATTAGTAAAATTGCAGTGCTCTGCTAGTGGTTTTAAAAAGTGAATTATAGCTCTGCCATCTCCCAGGTATTTTCAGGCAATTTCTACCATTTATTTGGGAAGAAAAACACCAAAAAAAGAAAAAGGAAAGAGGAAAAAAAGTCATATTTTCAACTACACAATCAAGAAAGAAAAATCACTGAATATAACATTTCTCTACCTCAATCAGTGCTCAGTGACATCATTACTTATTGGTAACAAATGTCATGTTCCCCCTTTTTATCCCTCTCTTCATTATCTCCCTTGTTAGAAACCAAATGCTGATGTGTTTTCCTGTCCTAAAGGACAGGGGTCTAGCCCTGTTCTCGGGAACTGAAGACACACAGCTTGTTCTGCAAGTAAGTGTCTGAGAGACAGAATCAACATGTAGGAGCTCAGACAGTGAGGCGCGGAGGGGGCGTGTTACCATCACAACAGCCAGTCTTATCAGGAAGCCCCAGAAGAGAACAGAATGGAATAAAAATGGGACTGAAGACATGTAAGACAGAAGTCTGGTTAGAATGCCCTTTGACCAAAAATAAATAAATAAATGTGCTCATGTCATCTACCAGCACAGGGATGCCTTATGCTCTTGCCCTGTGGCCTGGCTGAGCTTAAGAGGGATTCCATCTACATTTCCAAACTATATATGTTGACGTGATTAAGTGTATCAGCCGTGCACTAAGATATACCAGATGTGGTGCCATGTTCTATAAAACTGCACTGTTTGTTACCATGGATTAGAACTGAACACCAACCCTGAAGTGAAGTCATATGGAACACTTTAGAGGCAGGCTGGAAAGAGGAAACTCTTGCATGTTATTTGTGACAGAGCACCTCTTTGTATTATTACTCTTTCCATTTCACCCACCAAAAAAATGAGTCACTGGATGATTCTGGAAGAGTCAGGTGATCCTTGTACTAAGTCCACCATGATATAGCTCAAGAGCTTCTTCAAGTAACTTAACCTCTTTAGAGCTCTGGCCTTCCTTAAAAAGGAAATTAAATGAGATCTTTGAATTGCTGAGGTCCAGACACATTCAAAAATCTAATGACAGTGATGGAATATGAACTCGTGATAGATACACAGATTTCAGATACTCCATGGGTCAATGCAGTCCAGTTAAAGACCATACTGTGGGTTTAACTGTGTCCCCTAAAAAGATTTGTTCAAGTCCTAACCCTGTGAATATATCCTTGGGAATGCAAATTGGGTCTTTGCATATGTAATCAAGTTAAAATGAAATCATACTGGCAAGGGGTAGGGAAGGGTCCTAAATCCAAAATGCTGGTGTTCTTATAAGTGGAAGAGAGACACAGATATCTAAGGAGAACACCACGTGATGATGGAGGCAGAGACTGGAGTGATGAATCTGTAAGCTATGAAATGTCAAGTATCAGGGTGCCTGGCTGGCTCAGTCAGTGAAGCATGTGACTCTTGATCTTGGGGTTGTGGGTTCGGGCCCCACATTAGGTGTAGAGATTACTTAAAAATCTTAAAAAAAAAAAAAAAGGAAGAGATGTCACGTATTGCTAGAAACCACCAGAAACTGGAAGAAGCAAGGAAGCGTTCTTCCCTAAAGCCTTCAGAGAAAATATGGCCCTTCCAACACCTTATTTTAGACTTCCAGCCTCAAGAACTGTGAGATAATAAACTTATATTGTTTTAAGCCGTTTGGTTTGTGGAATTTTGTTATGGCAGCCCTAGGAACAAATACAGACCCTATGTAAGAAACCCCAGACAAAATAACTATAAGTTCTGTCTGTCTCACACTCACACACACTCCATCAGCAACTTTGTTGGCTTTACCTGCAAATTATATCCAGAGTCTAACCATTTGCAATACCTCCCACCCTAGTTCTCTGGTCCAACCCACTGTCGATCATCTCTTGCTTGGATATCACATTTCTCTACCTGAGTCAGTGCCAGGCTGCACCATTACTTACTGCTAATATATGTCATGTTCTCCCTTTTTGCCCACCTCTTCATTGTCTTCCTTACCTGTTACAAATCAGACATGTTATTATTATTCTTGGGACATGCAAACTTCTGTGTCCATGCACACAGGCCTAAGTTCCCCCAGTGGAGGAAGGAGCTGGGAAGAGAATGGCTCCCCTGTGCCACCATGTTCCATTAAGAAAATTCAAGGAGTCTAAGAATTCTAATTTTAACCTGGTCTTTTTAATGTGGAGACAAATTTCTCAAGGTCAGAGGAGAGAACACATTTTATTTAACATATTTTAGCATGAGGTATAACTTTAAATATATAGACATATGAGATATGGGCCTCCTTTGGATTGCGTACTGGTCCTGCAAGTGTTAATGGGCCTGCATTAGGAAAAGATTCTGGTAGAACTGAATTTCCATTTTCTGTAGATTAAACTGGGAGTTTAATTCAGTAACACATATAGACATATACACTCTTGCACAGATATTTTATAGAGCCATAAACTAGACAGTTCTAAGGAAAGTGAAACTCCACTCTTTTATATGAGCCCAGGAACCATCCCATTTGCCTTATCAAAAAAAAAAAAGTGTTTATAATTAATTTACAGATATTAATACCTAGCGAAGTTGAAATACATCTGACCCCAGAATGAGAGTCTGTTAATCTACAGATGCTCTGAAATTCAACTGATATGAACAAGGTCTGGGGAAAAGATGATTTTAACTAATCTTCAAGCTAACTTCTTATTTTGTTGACACCAGTGGCCCTTCTAGCAGCCCATAAGAATGTGCTAAATATAGACTGTCAGCTATAAAAATGAATCAAATCTGAAGATACTTTATTTAAATCGTATTCTTTCCTTCACTCTGTTTACCAACTAGCCATCCCGTAAAGGTAGATATAAATCACTGTGATTATTATATATACATAAAACGAACACTGAGACTTTGCCGGTGGCTACCCTTACAAGTTGCTCTGGTGAAATATTCCTGACATTTGCTATGACAAGAGCCACTGTTGAGTTTCCAGCCACAGACTGTCACAACATTCATTCAACAGATTTTCAACGACGATAGCCAGGCTGTGCACATAAATCGGATTGCTAATTATGCACCAGTACGGACATATCGGGGAACAATATAGATGCGCTTCATGCTGTCATGGAGCGTATGGTCCAGTGGGTGAGCCAAAAATTAAGCAAATATTAATATAAAAAAAATACCTACTTGAATTGTTCTCACGTGCTAGGAAGGCAGTGAAGGATTTGAAAAGCAATTAGAAGAGGTGAACCAGCCTTAGCTGGCAGCGAGGGGGTAGGTCATAGGGGGCTTCTTTAAGGAAATGACATTTCAACTGAGCCCGGTAGGATGCATAAATGTTAGCAGAGAGAAGACAGAACAGTTGTCACAGCCCTGAAGCAGAAAGAGCTTTGATGAACTGCAGGAAGACCAGTGTGGCTGGAGAAGAGTGAGCAAGAGGGAAATGATGTTAGACAAGACTGGGGAGGGCTGATGGAGCTGGATCAAAGACGGTGCTCCATGTGGGGCTGGCGCAATTTTTCTGTAAGGGGCCCCGAAGGTAAGTATTTAGGTTTTGTGGGCCGAACAGCAAAATTAAAGATAATATGTAGGTAATTTATATGCAGGAAAGAGAACACATTCCCACATTTTTTATTGACAAAAATCAACATGTAATAATAATAATAATAATAATAGCATAAACCTTTTATTTGTGATACAGACCTAAAAATTAGAAGAAAAATGAATTCTTTGGCAGGGGATAATATTTTGCTTAGCATTCCAACATTAGTGTTTCCTATGATCAAAACTGATTGCATTTTATGTATTTCATCTCTGAAAACATGTTTTCACACATACAGGTAATACCAAATACTGATCCATGAATATATGATTTCAGCATGTTCATCACTTGGAATCAGGCATTTATAGAATTCTATGAGATTCCTTTCTTGATATTTGCCTTTTAGCATATAATTATGTCTCAGATTAATCATTTCCAATTGAAGGTTAGGAAGAAGCCCCTCAATCGCACAGTTAAACGGATTTTGAAACACTAAATTTCCTTTGCACATGCACTGAAGTCTGGAAAGCACTGCTAGAATTAAAGATAGAGTCTGCTGAAAAGTCATTTATTATATTAAATAATGCTGGATAATCTTTCTTATCAAGTCCTGAGAAAGGAAAAAAATCTAAGATTCTAGGCTACAATTACGTAGTAGTTTATCTTCTATGATACGCAGTTTTGTCTATTTTTAAAATGTTTGCCTGATTCCCTTCATTTACCAAAGTTTTGGCTTTCCCTAATCCAGTTTATATGGCACACATTATGTGTATTCTTTCTGTTTTAGTTAAAACTTGTTTTTATATTTATTGATCCTGCAGATAAAATGATCAGGTAACACAGGGCCAACAACTCCCTTGTGGAAGAATTTGAACTGGAAATATGTCACCTCACAAATCCACTTCTTTCTTTGCTATTCGCACAGCATTGCTCACCATGGGCAAGTTCTTAGCCCAGACTATCTTTTGCTCAAAATTCTGTTTCAGGAATCTTAGAGGAACTTTCTACCAAATTACCCTAAACACTTAGATGGCAATAAAGACAGCAAGGAAGTGTTCAAGATAACAGTTTCACAAAACACAATCCTACAGACTTTAATAAAGAAGAGAACTTAATGAATTTTTTTCAGTCTTTGCTGGAAAACATCCCACACACTGACATCACTGGGTGGAGAGATTTGCTGCAATTCTGCTTCTCACTGTCAAATCCTGACCCGCTCATGAGAAAGAAAAGCAAAGGAACAAAAAAATAAAACATTGGCGAATGGACTCAAGAGCTGAACACTGACAGTAGAAAGAGACCCTTGATAAATACACTTCTGTTTTAGTTTTCTACGGATGCATAACAAATTATCATAAACTCAGAGATGTGAAAAGCACCCATTTATTAACTCATGGGTCTGCAGAAGGTCCCTCAAGGTGTGAGTGGGCTCTCTGCTCAGGGCTGAAATCAGATGGGTTGAATTCTTATCTGAAGGAGATATAGAAAAATCTGTTTCCAAGCTCATTTTTTTTTTAAGATTTTATTTATTTATTTGAGAGAGAGAGCACGAGAAAGAACACAAGCAGTAGAGAGGGAGAAGCAGGCTTACCCTTGTGCAGAGAGCCCAATATGGGACTCAATCCCAGGACCCTGGGATCATGACCTGAGCCAAAGGCAGATGCTTCACCGACTGAGCCACCCAGGCGCCACCACCCCCCCCCAAGCTCATTCTTATTGGCAGAATTTAAGGACTTCAGGTTGATGGGTTGGGGTCCACATTTCCTTGCTGGCTGTTAGTGGGGGCCATCCTCTGTCCACAGCGACTGCCACATATGCTTCAGCATGTGACACTCAGACAGGCCCATCCAGAGAATTGTCAATTACGCCAGATAACAACCTAATCAAAGGAGAAAAATCCATCAAAATCATAATCCTGAGAATTATGAAGGGTACACAGCAGGAAGGAGAACTGGGGGGAGTCCATCTTAGAATTCTGCCTGCCAACAACCAATGGGATTCCAGGAGAAAAACTGAAGTTCAGTACACGCACATATACATACATACATCAGGATTCAATTCTTTCTCTCTCTTGACTTTTTAGATTTCATTTCTGAATCCCAAAATATAATCTTCACACTAGAAATGGTTTTGCAGTATAAGATTTGTAGATGAGCACTATGATGGTTCCATAAATAAATATGATAAAATATCAGAGGGCAAAAGAACTTTGTGGACATGAGATCTCAAATAATAATTTCATTTCTAAGGCTAAGATCATTCTTCCTTCAACCAAAAATTTCCTTCTTACCTAAGCAGTTTCCTTATAAGGACTATAGTAGTTGAGAGCATTTAGCTACAAGTTTGCAAGAGTAAATATCTGAGTGTATAAGTATTCAAAATATTCAAATATTCAGAAACTGTAATCCCAGGGTTTTTTTTTTCTGAAGAAGAAATATTTTTGGAGTCATAAAATGCATTCTATTATGGGGAATATATGTGTATGATGTAAAGAGAATCCATTACTTCGCACAAAATACAAACTTTTAACAGACAGAACATTAAAAGTGAGCACTTTTTAAATTATGGGTGTCATTAACAAATTTATACAGACAATATACATGTATGTGTCTGTTTATTTTCAAGCCTAAATTCAAGGAGAAGCCAATGAACTAAGGATCTTTTTATCTATTGACCACTCAAATTCTTCTATCTCTTTTTCTAAATCATACAGTTATTTTATTTTTACAATTTAATCTAGCTCATATGTGATGTCCAATGTCAAACTATTTTATTAATTTATTATTTCAGGGCTTAGACTAAATCCAACTCACTTTCGGTGTTTGAAGGTAGTTTTGTAACTGAATTTTTTTTTTAATGGTAATCTAATAAAGGCCACTAAGAAAACATTAAAAACATTATCAAAGGAAATATATCCATACAAATTTATTTATCAATAAAATTATTAAAAATGCTTCTGCATATAAAATCCTTCACAGAAATTTTGCTATGGCTATTCAACTTCTCTAGAAAAAAAATCAAGGAATCAGATTACATAAACATTAATTCCAGAAAAAAAATGTATAAAAGGAGAGAAAGATTGATTAAAAGGAAGGAAATGGTGTATAAATCAATTCAAGATTATGAGGATGGCTGCAAAGTTGTTTTGCTTTCAGCATGAACTTGAAAAACAAGACTTCATCTCAGTTGCCATGGAAAGTCAGCTTTTCTGTGCTGACATTCGTTTGCAATCTATTTGTTTTTCTGATTAGCACACTCTGCTAATATTAGGAAAGTCTAAAAAATTAACTTTTTTTGGAGTGAGAAAGTAAACTATTATTAGATGTCTCTAAATTGCCTAGGATGAATTTTTTTTCTTCCCAAGGAATAAAACCTAAAACTGGCTGCCAGCTCATCAGTTTCCAGTCTTATTCCAGTTATCTACTGCTGCAAAAAGTTATCCCAAATCTTAGTCATGTAAGAAATTAACACATTTATTATGCACATGCGTCCTTTGGGTCAGAATTCAAACAGTATATGGTAGCAATGACTTGTCTCTGCTCCGTGATGTCTGAGGATTCAGCAGAAAAGACCCAAATGACAGGAGATGACTCAACAAAGCTGGAGGTAGAAATCATCCAGAAGCTTCTACACTCACAAATTTTGTGCCTAGGCTGGAATGCTATGAAGGGGTTTCCTCCACAGTGTGGCAGCCCCGTGGTTTCTTATATGGTGGCACAGGGCTCAAAGAGAGAACAGTCTAGCAAACAAGACAAAAGCTTATATAACCTTTTATGACCTCAGAAGTAACATGGAATCTCAGAAGCAACATGGAATTATTTCCTCTAAACTTCATTGGTCAAAGTAGTCACAAGACCACCCACCTTCAAGGAAAGGGGACATCAACCCATCTTATCAGTGGGATCAATATCATGAAATTTTTGTCATGTTTAAAAACCAACACTGTTCACCACTCTCAATTCCCTAATTTTCCATTGCTGTGATTATGAAAATGAGTGCCAAATAATAACAGAGTTCTATGTTTATTAACTGTACATCAAACACATACTGTTTGGACATTCCCAGAAGCCTGGCTGGGTCTTGAACACACACAATCTGTTTGATTGCTTTAACTGATTAAATGATTCACATTAGCTGAAAACAGTACACAGTTAAACTGGTTTTTAAACAAGTCACATCAAAATAAGTCAGTCAGTATGTAATAGATAACAGAACAACTAGCACATAGTAGGGGAATTAAAAACAAATAGTATCGGGCGCCTGGGTGGCTCAGTTGGTTAAGCGACTGCCTTCGGCTCAGGTCATGATCCTGGAGTCCCAGGATCGAGTCCCGCATCGGGCTCCCTGCTCGGCAGGGAGTCTGCTTCTCCCTCTGACCCTCCTCCCTCTCATGCTCTCTGTCTCTCATTCTCTCTCTCTCAAATAAATAAATAAAATCTTTAAAAAAAAAAAATAGTACCTGAAATAAAAAGATAATAGTAGGCATTCAGTAAGTATTTGTTGAAATAAGATCTGTAGGTCAATATCATCTCAGCTGTATGTGAACTTCTTTTCAGAATGATCCTGCATCAGATGTGACCCTCATCCCAAGAGTTCTGCATTGGAACTAAAACTAATAGAAAGCAAACTAGATACATGGTAAGATACAGATCCTAGTCTTCTTCCATTTGTTATGTAACCAAGGTCATGTCATTTACCTCTCCTGGCCTCAGTTTTCTTATCTGTAAAATGAAACAGTTGAACCTTAAAAACCTCTGAATTCCCTTCTAATGCTGCCAGTTTCTGCTAATTTTTATTCTCTTATGCAGACCAATTTCTTTTGTTATAGAACTTTACATATGAAAGCTGATAAATCAAAACCATATTTTGAAATGGGTTCACCAAAAGAAATAATGGTAAATAAAAATTATTCTCACGCTACCCCACACAACCCAGTTGTATAAGAGTACATTTCAGCCATGTTTGAAGTATAACACTTTGTTTTGGTCTTCCATTTGGGGTAGAAAGTAAAAGGGTATTGCTGGTGGACTAAATTGGGAAACTACACAAAATTAATAAACTATTTTTGAGGGAATGTGCTCCAAGACAAAACTGAGGGCATATGAGACATACAACCTGTTTTCCCAATCCCCAGCCTATTTACATCAAGATCAGAAATCAAGTAAAACTGCATTTTTTCTCTTAAAACAAGCAGTAGATGACTGCTAACCAACCAAAAGGAAATTCCTATGGAAACTTACTGGAAGACGGGTCCAAAGAAAGAGAGTTCTTCTTCTCCAATAAGTACCTCCCACCTCCTGGTGTGACTGCTACTTATTGGTACCTTGGAGAACACGTGCACCTTTGGGAATTAAAGACTCCCCTATCTCCCGCCTTCAAGGCTGACTGCCACTGACCAACTGCACAGACTTCTCTATATATCATTCAGGCAGTCCAGCTGCCGCCACATCTCTTTGGAGTCTGAGACAACAGAAGTCAAAACTGTGCCTTGAAATCTGAGTTTCTAGAAAAGAGTTTGGTGGTAGTAGATAAAATGATGGTGGATTCATACTGAACAGGTCTGTTGATATATTTCCATAGAACTTCTAACATACATCAAACAAGGATGCTAAATGATACCAAACTGAAAAAACAAAATCATCTTGAGTTCCACAATGACAATAGGAGATGTGGTAACTTTACAACAAGGATCCAAGCAAGAGACATCACAATTCTATTCATTACCAAAATAAGTGAGCCTTGGTTGTCAGAGTCAAGAATTAATTTCTCAGGAAGTGGTATGCGGTGCTGTCTACCTTGGACTCCACCACATCCCTAGAACTTAACGCAGTGCCTGGAACCTAGAAGGTACTCAATACTTTCATTGAACTGGGTAAAGGTAAAAGGAAATGAATTGGTGATATATATAATGAACAGAGACAGAGGAGATCTGAATTTTAATTCTAGCCTGATTACTAACTAGAGCTATGCCAAAGGTTTTGAGACTTTGTGTTAATTTATCTATAAAATCATAAAGTAGAGCAGGACTTTCTAATACCTCTTTTAGTGCTAACTCTGACTATATGATTGCTATGTCCTTGAGTTTTAGTTACAATTTTGAGTGAAACCAAAGTGCTGAAAATGACCCTCAATCAAAATATTCAGACTTCACAGAATGTAAGACAACTTAATCTCAAAGTCATGTGAGAAGAATGACTACCATGGGCACTGTGTCATACCCTGCTTGTCCCCCATAAACTGCAAATTGGGTAAAGCCAGAGACCCCTTTTCTCTAGAGGGAGACATCAATAACCACTTTGCTGTCTTGAAAAGAAAACTTTGAGGTCTATTTCTGGTAGTTTTCAAAACTCTCCCTTACAGAAGCAAATTTTTGTCAACACTATGAAAAACCCTAGAAGAAATATCTAACTATCTAGTAAAATTACAGTTACTCTAAACAAACACACCCTTTAATTGTGTCTACTTTCCCTATGAAATAGTTGTTGGCTCACCATTTATCTTCAATTTATTCTTTTACCTCACACAGATATTAAAGTATAAGATAATTTAATTAACATCATTTTTGTTATCACAATGAAGAATCACTGCATTGAAATCTGGCCCTTTTCTTTAATGGTAATTTCGTGTACGTTTTTTTAATGAAATTACAGTGATATGAAAAACACAGATGCATGTTTAGTGTATGGGTAATGTCACAGTAATGAACTGATGAGGTAGAGATAATTTTCAGTCTACCAAAATTTGTTTCCCCACATACATTGAGAAGTTGCCACTGCAATGTGCCTACCACTAGAACTATGATTCCCAGCCCTTCTTACACCCTGGTGGCCATGTTGCATGAAGCAGTTGCTCTCACCTATGGAATATGAACCCAAATGCTACATGTCACTCTTGGACAAGTGTGTTCAAGAAGCATTTTTGTCTTCTGCACCCCTCTTCCCCTCTATGCCAGATGAATGCACAGGACTCTGAGGCTGTAGGTGATGACTGGGCTACAAGATGAAATAAATCTGGGTCCCTGAATCACAGCAAGGAGACACCTGACCAGGAGCACTGACACTGATTTGTTGTTACACAATGAGAAAGCTACTCCTAGTATGTTTAGTCTCTGAAATCTTAGGGATAATTTGTTATAGCAGTTGGTGTTACCATAACTAATAGATTTAAAAAGTGAACACAAGTGCTTAGTCTCAACTTCCTCACCAGTGATGTAGAGACAGTAAAATCCACCCGAGCACTGCTGTAAGAGCAGATGAGACAACATATAAAAGCTGGAAGCCCAGGTCCCCGCATACTGGGGGCACTCAGTTAAAAACCATCACAACATCACCTGTGTCCCTCACTTTCCATCTGGTTTTAATAGAAATACTTCAAAAATGATTATAATTAATTTTGTCAAATAATAATAGTGTTAAATTGCTGTGATACCCTCCTTTTTGAACATTAGGGGAAAATGTTAATTTAATATAGCAGACCACCACCCACTCTCCCCCCCACACACACACACATAAACAACACAAGCATAAAACCTGCCTTTTCATATAACAGTGTTTGTACTTGCCATAGGTTTTAAATGAAAGCTAGAGAGAAAAAAATTGGAAAAACAAATAGGATGCTCACAATAACCCTCTTATTATTAGTTTCCCTCTCATTATTGTCAGTCCAAGACATTTCTGCCTGTGGCTTAATACTAACACACACACACACACGCATACACACAAACTGCAAACCAACAACTAAACATGGTTTCCTTCTCCTTGGTCTTGATTACTGTAACTACATCCATCTGTCTCAGCAGCTTCAATCAAGATAACTAATTTTGTGAGAAAATTGTTAAAATATAAATTCTTAAGCTATTTTGAGGGATTGTGTGCCCAAGAAGAGTACTTCTGAATTTCAAAGTTATGCTAATCATCAATTTCTCTCACAACACATGACCATTATGGCGTATCAAATTCAGTTTGTAGTAAGTCCATTTTGAATCCAGACAATGAAGGGCATAGAGTAGCAATAAAACCAGGCATTGCCTTGTTAGTCCTTTGCTCGGTTTACATCAGGCCTGGCAGTCCCTGGTCCCCTGCAAAGCTGGCTCACCCCCATAGGCATGATGGGTTTGGCATTTGGGTTGACTGAGTCCCAAATGCAACTGGTCAGTCACACTTTAAAAAGGGCAAACACAACATAAATTAAACACTGTGGCTGATCCTTATTGGGTAAATTCTTTTAAGTTCCTTTAATGTAAATTCCTTAATTATGTACTATTTCCACCCTGACTAGAGTATGTATTGGATAATTTAGAAAACAAGAATAAAATTCCCCACTCCGATGTCATTACTGTCGGCGTACTGCAATTTTTACATTATGCACATGTTGTCCATTTGCATACATGTATATACAACACTTTAGAGTGTGACATGTACTTTAGAGTCACAATTAGGTGCTTTCTGAAGATTGCCTTAGCAGATGGTCTACAATTATTCTAAGAGTAAAAATTTTACTTTCCAGAGCCGCCCTCGGTGCCACAGCAGAACTGGTATTACAGAGCTCCTGCTGTGTGGTTGAAAGTTCCCTTTTTTAGAAACACCCTGCGATAAAAACGTTATTTCTTCAGGCCTCGCATCATGCTGGTGAGGTTACTCTCTCAGGCCTTCCTCCCCATGGAAAACTACCAGATACCATCCCCTACGGATTCACCTAAAAAAAAAAAAAAAAAAAGAAATACATGTTTATATTCTCTCTCCAAACATCTTCAAAATAACTGTGTATGAAAGAAAATTTTCCAGCATGGTTCTACTTGTTTTCAGGCTCTGTGCTGATAAACAGAAGGAAATGAGGCTCCTAACAACAATAAATGCCCAGGGAAGGCAAAAATCACCTCTGTGCAAAAATCTCAAACTATGATAAGTAGTATCTTAAAAGCAACAGTAAGTGAACTCTTAGGAGCAGAAACTGGGGAATTTTCTGGATCCCAAAGAAATCCTTTGTGACTAGGAAGAATGGTTAAAAGCCACTTAAAAATCTGCAAAAGAAAACAGCAAGGTCTATCTTCTGTCTATATCTCACCAATCATTTGACAAACATAAAGAAGTGAACTGTCAAGTGATTTTAAATTCTACCCATGAATCTGGATGAGCAGCATCCCTCTAAAAAGGAATTTTGACTTTTGTTTAGGATTCACAATATTTAATTGGGGCAGTCAAGTGTCACTGGTGCTCAAGAGGCCTTAAGTAGAATCCATTAGGATTCCCTTATTTTATGGACCAGCTGAATCACCCAGGAGTGCTTAAGCCAGACTGGAATACCAGCATCCAGAATAGTCCTGAGATCTTTGTTCTACTGGACCCCAAGAACACATTTCAGCCTCAAACACTGAACTGCAGTGTTGCATGTTCTGCCCAGCATCCAGAACTTAACACATCTCTCCTAGTTGATGTCAGTGTAGCCTGTCAAACCCAGGACAATGTGGTCCTTCATGATTTGCTGTCACAGAGATCGTTTTTAAAGGGCCCATCTGAATGAACTTGGCAACCTTTAGAGATGCAATTATCTCAACTTTTTCATAAGCTGTAAACTGTCAAAAAAATCATGAGTTGTTTCTTCTTGATGTGTTTAGAAATTCTGTCATTGTTTGTTTGCTTTTTGTGGGCTTTATCACTTATTCCAGAGGTGCGCATACATAGTCCCACGGGTGTGTACCCCAAACAAGAACTGAAAGGCCGAGATGGAAGGGAAGTGGAGGGTGGTAGGCAAAATTCTGAGAAGGCAGGCAAGGTTCCCAGGACCAGTGGACACAATCCCTTCTCCCTGGGTGTGGGCGGGAGCCATGAATATGATGGGACATCACCTCCATAATTAGGTTACCCTCCAGGGCAAAGGTGAAGGGATCCTTGCAGACATAATAAAGGTCCCTAATCAGTTGACTTTGAGTTCATCAAAAGGGAGATTAACCCAGGTGATCTGACCTAATAAGATGAGCCCTCAAAAAGGACTGGGCCCTTCTTGGAGTTAGATATTTGAAGCATAAGAAAGAGATTCTCCTCCTGGTTCTGAAGGAGCAACTGCCACATTGTAGAGAGGGTCTGTAAGAGGGTCACGTGGCAAAGAATGGTGGCAGGCCTCCAGGAGCTGAGAGTGAACCTCAGCTCACAGCCAGCAAGAAGGGGGAGGCCTCAGGCCTACAACCACAATTAAGTCATTTCTGCCAACAACCCAAGAGCCCGGAAAAGGCCCCCGAGCCTCGGATCAGACTGAACCCCCACTGACACCTTGATGTCAGCCTGGAAGACTCTGAGCTCAGGACCCAGTTAATCTGTGTCTGGCCTCCTGACCCGTGGAAACTGTGAGGTAATAAATGGATGTTGTTCGAAGCCCCTCAGTTTGCGGTATTTGTTACACAGCCCTAGACAAAGAACACAGGAAGTCTTAGAAGGCATAGGTCCTGGAGGAGAGGGGAAGGAAAATGTAAGCAGCAGGTGGGGTTCGCCTTCCTCCTCTACTCTGCTTCAAAATTTCCCACTACATGGCAGACTTCATACAGCCTGGGTCAAGAGAAACACACCTGGGGATCTGGTTAGTGTCTCACTCCTTCTGTCTGTCCCCATGCCATTTTTACAATGATGAGTGTTGCTGTGGCAACATCACGGGATTCCAAATGATTTCTTCTAATTCACTGAAATAGTCAAACAAGGCATGCAGTGAGCAACGCTTAGGCTCAGTGAGAGCTCCAGCCACTGGCTGTGATGAATCTGTTTCTATTACTCCACCTGCCACCTGAAAACATCCCAATGAAAACTTCAAAATAGACTGAATAGTTTTTACATGTACAAAAGAACCCTGTCTCCCGCAGGAGAAATGCAACTGCCCATATTACAGATAGCTAATTGTAATCACTGAAATTATTCTTCATTAAGCTATCTGAAAACTAAACTCTAGTGAAACTGTTCCAATTCTCTTTAGTTAACCATCAACAAGTAAAAGTCATTCAGGTGTTTAGCCGTTAGCTAACTGCCTCCATTACAAAATGAATAGTTTTATTAGAAGAATTGTTTTATGCAAAACTAATAAAGTATGACCATAACTGAAGGTTTAAAAAAGTTAACTGGACTCCCAAATAAGTGAGGTATCATTTTGAGAGGCATCCGACCACAATTTAATAATGGTCCAATCCTTAAAATGTCTCTAACCATCACACTATAAAGAAAAACCTCTAGGGCGCCTGGGTGGCTCAGTTGGTTAAGCGACTGCCTTCGGCTCAGGTCATGATCCTGGAGTCCCGGGATCGAGTCCCACATCGGGCTCCCTGCTCAGCAGGGGGTCTGCTTCTCCCTCTGACTCTCTTCCCTCTCTTGCTATCTGTCTCTCATTCTCTCTCTCTCTCAAATAAGTAAATAAAATCTTAAAAAAAAAAAAGAAAGAAAGAAAGAAAAACCTCTAAAAGTCTGCTTATAAAATGGACTACCGTGTTGCATACCAAACATAAAATTAAATACTGAGGTCTCCGATGTGGGCCGCTTACCCATCAATCACTGTTCATTCCTTCTGTGTAAACCAAATCCTGTTTTGTGACCGTGCACTTGGGGAAAGCTGCGCTTCTCCCCAGCACCAGGTGAACTGCAGTCCATCTCAGCCAGAGGTTCTCAATCTCTATCTCCCATCAGCTTCACCTCCAGGGCTTGGGGAACAGTTTGCTGGGCGTGGCCCCCAGAGGTTCCTGACCCAGCAGGTGTCAGATGGAGCCTGAGAATGTGAATCGCTAACAAGCTCCCATGTGATGCCAATGCTACTGGCCCTGGGGGCTCCAGTCTGAGAACTACGCCAACAGATTCTCTCCCCCAGTGATTGATTTGTCTAGCTGGGGGCCTATAATACCATTCCGAGCACTAAACCAGGAGGGTAAATCTGCTGAGGGCTTTGGAAAGACTTTTTGTGACAAAAAATCCTGAGACATACTAGCATATTTCCTCCTTTTCCTGCTTCTGACTTTTGCTGATTTCATTTGATGCTTAGAACATGGGCCCTTATCTTTAGGGGAGACAGCCTAAAAGAACAAGCCAGTGTGACAGGTTGAAAGGTCAGAGATAACCTGAATCAGGAATCTGTTGAGATACTGGGCTAACCAGCCCTAGAACCTTCTACTTCTGAATTTGTTCTTATACATGGTTTATTCGCTTTGAGTCAACGTCGGTTTGGTTTTCTGTTACTCAGAGAACCATCAAATACTGGAGCACACTGTTTGTTATTATGGGGTTTAGATTAAATAAGAAAAAAGTTATTCATAAAGAATTATTTATTACATGCTCGCCACACTCATGTTCTAGGTCCTATTGCCTTAGCTATTGAAATAATCAGTCTCCTGCTATGAAAACTGATCAGAACCCAAACATTATTTTGGATAAATTATGAGAATTGGAGGAGAAAGCATGGGACAAAAAAATTTATTAAATGTAAAACTAAACTTAGAAGTAGGTTTCAAAATCTTAGTACTCCAGACATTTGTAAGCATTTACTTTTTTGTCAACAGAGTAGGTTAAAATGAGTTAACTCATTAAAATTAAGGGGTTGAACAGCTGGTTTATAAAAGGGTTTTATAGTCATTTCATTTTTCTTTCCCAGGTCATCTGTTTTACTCAGGTTTGAGTGAGTCTAAGGCTTCAGTCAGCCTTTTTTGCAGGAAAAGATTTATTTAGCATCTGAGTGTGTCCCATCCTGCCTCCCCAAGAACCTGTCCCTGGGACCTGCCCATGAGACAGCAGCTCTCATCCCTTATGTCAGAATGGGGCTGTTCTCCAGCTTCAAGTCCAGGATGGGCTTCATCCTAATTAAGAATTATTCAGGTTGCAAACTGACAATGGGAGTTTTGGCTTTGTACATTTTGGTGAGGATGTCATCCTGGGGACTCCAACTCCTCCCTCGAGAGACCTATAGTGTCATGGGTGAGTTCTGAAGGATCCAAGGACATCCTGGACACCTCCTCTGGTGGAGTCAAGAAACTCTTTTCAGTAAGTAACAGCACTTTTCACTAAGGTGTAAATGGAGTACTTTTCTCCTCCCTGCAGTAGTTGGAGTACAGTGATGGCCCAGAGAAGCTGTGACATCCCCAGGGCAGCATTAAGGCCTGGGTGTGGGACCCATGGGGAGAAGGAAGTGCACAGAGCTTGGCTAGGTGCAGCCTGGGCAGTGGAACCTGTGCATTCCCTCCCAGAGGTCCTAGAACTCGACCCCCACATACAGGCCATTTTGACCTTTCATTTTAAGCCAACTATGGTAAAGCCTACATTGGCAATCCCAAGGCCAAGGTATTTGTAAATGAAAGCCCACTGGGAGATCAGTTTACTACTTTAATTCTGCTACAATGGATCAAACCCTACCTATGAAAAAGACCCTACAGAGTTCATCATGAATCCTCTACTATGGGAAAGACAACAGAAACTTCATCTTGAGTTCTCTCCCAGGTAGTCTGGTTACTACAAGGCTACAAGAACCTCATTACTGAGCAGCTCTGGGGCTCACCAGGAGGCTTCCACATACTAATTACTGTCTGTGTCTTTAAAGAAAGGAGCTTAGGCATCTTGTCTGAAGTTGTCAAACATGACATACACCTGAGTAGAGGCAGAGGCGTGGAGATGACCTCCTGAGATACATTTAAATCAAGTTCTATCATTTTTAAGAAAACAATTTATTCTGAGACTTTCTTCTAGACAAAGCTTTCTTCTGATCTCTGTACATCATCGCTTCTTTACTCTCTATTGCACTTTTCAATTTTCAGAGAACTCCCTTAGCCACACAAAGTACTGTATATAGTCATAAAGTACAATGGAATTAGAAAAAAATGAATAGTCGCTAGGAACCTGTGATCAGTGGTTTTCAAACTGATACTCTACAGAAGAGCTTAGGGGTTCCACAAACTATCACTTTTTACCAAACAATAACTATTTGAACTGCCTGAAAAACCCACTCAATGAACCTACCATATTTATATGTTAGGATCATGAATAATGTTTCACCAACTTTATTGTCTTCTGCTAAAAAAATAAAAAATAAATAAAATAAGGAAAACACAGGTACAGTGCCAAAGTAGTAGACAGAGTATTAGTCAATTTGAACATTAAACTTCTTAAAAAGAACAACTTCTCTTTTAGTTATCTCATTGCTTCTCTGGACGTGGAGACTTAAAGTTTTTCAGAATGTGTCCTATTTCCAGGTTGTATAGCTGTACCCCTTCACCCAATGACTTTGGAAAGTCTTGATCAGTTATTCTTCTCTAGGGAAGAAAAACCCATAAAAAGTATATTTTTAAGCTTAGTTTATTTTTATATAAAATGTATTTTTTTATTTCAGAAGCAATCCTCATAGAAAATTAGGAAAAGGTAGGACATAGAAAGAGAAGTAAACCATTCATATCCCCAATACCCAAAGACACACAGCACTAATTCATATTTTGATAAATCCTCTTGAAAGTCTTTTCTCCTTGTTTTAATCTCTACATTTTCCAAAATTTACAAACTTAGGCTTCTCTTTCAATGATTTCTCACCAACTTTAGCTGATTTTTCTTACTGTGCCTTCCTATTAAACTTTAGTATTCTTCAACTTCTCCCCTTAAACATCTTCTAGTCTCAGTTGATATACCCTCTGGTTACTGTGATCGATATACCTGGTTTTATCCCATCTGCAAGCTGGTAAGTCCCAAATGAACACCTTCCATTTACACAACTTTCTGATCGTTAAATCCATTTTTCCATTTCCTTACTGTCTAACTCCAACCGAATGTCTTTACACTTAAGCATCCAAGCCTGCCCTTCCTTCCGTACTCTCCTAAGATTATTTTGGTTGCAAGTAAGAGAAAACCAGAATGAAATGTGTATGTAAATAAAAATAAAAGTAGCATATTGGTTCCAAGATAGGACTGGCTGGCTGAGGAAGCCCCAGCACCGATACAAAGTGGGACTGATCATTGCTCCATTTCTGTTCTAATAGTTCCCTTTTCTTCAATTTTAAATTTCATCTTCAGAGTGATAGCCATTTGTAGTCATAAATGGCTGCCACCATCTCCTCAAACTACGTGCTTCAAGGTCCTAACCAGGCAGAAAAAAATAGCACAACCATGAAGCTTCTGTTCTGCTTATTTTGCCAGCATCCTCAACAGTCCTCCGAGGCACACAGGTGGACCGCTTAGGTCACATGCTCAACACTGAACCAATCACATTTGGCCAGAGAGATGCAGTGGGCAGGGTCTCACTCTTTAGAGGTTCACAGGGACGTCCCCCTGGACTGAGAGCAAAGGAAGGAGGGATAGAACCTCAGGTGAAAATCAGAGCCGCTGCTAGGGTAAAGCAAGTGGATGCCTGGCATTAACAAATGTGGACTGACCCTCCTTTCATTAATGGCACTCACTCACCCAATTCCAAAACCTGACATTACGTGAGACACCTGTATCTCCTCCCACCACCATGCTCCCAAAGGGTCACCGACCAATAGGTCACTTCCTATTTCTGCAGTATTATTCAAAACTATCCTCTGCCTGCATTCCCACTGCTGCTCCCTCACATTCCGGCCTTCATAGACACTCACAACTGGTTCTGCCTGCTACTGGTTCTTTCATACACCCACAACATTCCTTGAGCCAGGAGTGATTTCTTTTAAAAATGCGTATGATTCTGCTATTTCACCGCTGGATGGTTCCCACCACCTCCTGGACAAGTGCAATGCCCGGCACTGTCCTGCAGGGTGTGGCCTCACCCAGCCTTGCAGCACTGCTTTTGAATACATTCTGCCCCTGACACTTTGTTACAGACACTCCAGGTGATTGTGAGTTCCCCAAACAGTACACACTCCCATGTGCCTCTGTCCATCCCAGGTTCTGTTTTCTCCCTGCTGTATCTTTCTTTCATACCCCCTCCCCTACCATCATTTCCTACCACCTGTTGAGACAATCCAACCCCCACTGTGCAGGTCCTGCTTTTAGGCAACAGGCTTGAGAAATGCAAATTTGAGCAAGGCAAAAGGGCCCCCAGCAACCACCTTGCTGAATGCAAATAGGCTCATTAAGTGACCCACCTCAAAATAGCCATAGGCCCTAGTGGACCAGTGGGCTACTTACAACCAGGCACAGTTACCACAACAGGGAAAATTCCATTGGTTCCCATGCCCCCTCACTCCACCCTACACCTGTGGTCCCTCACCACCACCTCCTGTCAGTCTCCTTTGCTGTCCTGCCGACTGATCCCTTGCAGTGTATTCAATAAAGTTCTATCTCCTTTGTTCTGCCTCGGGTGAATTCTTCACCCCCCAAAACACCACCCCCCCCCCCCCCCCCCCGCCCAAGTCAGGATGCCCCACACACTATTTGCTTCCTATTGCTCTTGTAAGAAATATCACAAACTTAATGGCTTTGGCCAACACGAATATATTAGGTTCAAGTTCTGGAGGTCAGAAGTTTAAAGTGGGTCTTATGGGGCTAAAATCAAGGTGTCACCAGAGCTGCATTCTTTCTGGAGGCTCTAAGGGAGAATCTGTTTCTTGTCTTTTTCAGAGGTACCACATTCCTTGGTTCATGGTCTCTTTTCAACCTTCAAGCCTGTGACTTCTGTTTCAACCACCTCATCACCTTGTATGACTCTCCTCCCTCTGTCAGTTATAAAAACCCTTGTGGTAACTTTGGACCTGCCCAGATAATCTGGGATAATCTCCCCATCTCAATATCCTTAACTTTATCATTTGGGCAAAATTCATTTTGCCATTTAAGCTAACATTAACAGGTGTCAGGATGCAGACACTTTTAAGGGGCATTATGTTGCTTACCACACCCAGATATTCCTTAAGAACCAGCTTCGGCATGACCTGACATTAGAACTGTGTTCTGGCCTATGCCAATTCTGGGTTATTCCTTTTTATGTGCCTATCACCCTGCATCCTTCACTCTAGCACTCAATAGCCACTGTTCCCCATGCAACTCTAGGAGTTCCCGGCTGCTAACTGCTTACCAATGATAGGACCTTCTTTTCTGACTTTGAAAACATTTAGCATTTGTAGAGAAGGCAGCGGAGTTCCTGTCCATCCCAGTCACCTGCAAAAGACACTAATTGGATTGCTATTTTTACCCAGGACTATCACTGTAGAAAACTGTATATGGGGGAGAATTTTGTTTTTGTTTTGCTTTGTTTTATTCCCCAGGGATGGAGGGTCCTTTGGTGTTAACATCTTACAAAGCCAAACATAGTCTTACCATATGATCCAGCAATTAAACTGCTAGATATTCACTCAAATGAGTGAAAACTATGTCCACATAAAAACCTGAAGATGAATGCTTATAGCAGTTTATTCGTAATCACCCAAAACTAGAATAAAACAAGACGTTCTGTAATAGGTAAATGGATAAACAAACTCTGGTACATAAGTACAAGGGAATATCATTCAGTAATAAAGAGCAATGATGTATGAAGCCATGAAAAGACATGAATGAATCTTAAATGCATATTGCTAAGTGAAATAATTCAGTCTATATACTACCATATGATTCCAATTATACAGCACCCTGGGAAAGACAAAATTAGAGAAATGGTAAAAAGAAGAGGGATTTCCAGGGATTTAAGGGGAAGGTGGGAGGGTTGGATGGATGAAACACAGGGGATTTTTTAGTGGTGAAACTAGTCTGTATAATACGATAATGGTATATCCACAGCACTATGCATTGGTCAAAACCCATATCTTAACAGCACAGAGAGTAAATCTTAATCATATGCAAATTTTTAAAACATCATTTAGGAGACTGAGGATCCCAGAATGGAACACAAAATGTGACAAAATAACCTATATTACAAATGTATAAAACTACCTTACTGATTAGAGTGGGGGTGAAAATACTGACTTAAGCAACACTATAAAAGTGTTGCGCCTATAAAACTAAACAACAGAAATTGTGCATAAACACTGCCCTCGAGTTGATAAAGTTTCTATCCCATGACAGATACAAATTCAAAAGTATGATATTTCTATACATGTATGCTGGAATTAGAAAATTAAATAAATAGGGGGTGCCTGGGTGACTCAGCCATTGGGCATCTGCCTTCGGCTCAGGTCATGATCTCAGGGTCCTGGGATTGAGCCCCGCATCAGGTTCCCTGCTCCACGGGAAGCCTGCTTCTCCCTCTCCCACTCCCCTTGCTTGTGTTCCCTCTCTCACTGTGTCTCTCTCTGTCAAATAAATAAAATCTTTAAAAAAAAAAGAAACAAAATTAAATAAATAAATGGCAGATGGTAGAAGTCAGGTTTCTCACTGTTGGAGTAGAGGTTATAAATAGACAAGGATAAGAGGCTAGAATGGGAGGGGGCGGAGCAAGATGGCAGAGGAGTAGAAGACCTGGATTTCGTCTCCTCTCAGGAATTCAGCTGGATAGGGATCAAACCATTCTGAACACCTACAAACTCAACAGGAGATCGAAGAAAGGAATAGCAACAAATCTCTCATCAGAAAAGCGACCACTTTCTGGAAGATAGGACGTGCGGAGAAGTGAATCCGAGGCGATATTCGGGAGGCTAGGCGGCGGGGGAGGGGCCTCCGTCGGCCGCTTCTGGCAAGTGATAGAGCCCCGGGGCACAAAATCGGAACTTTTAAAAGTCTGCTCCGCTGAGGGACGTCACTCTGGTGGCTAAGCGGGGAGTGGAACCCTCTGGGACAGTGTGGTCTCAGGACCCTCGGGGTCACAGAAAGACCGGGGGTGCCTGAGTGCGGCCGAGCTCCCAGATAACGGAGCAGGGAAGCCGGCTGCAGAGGCGGAGCCCAGGCGCGGGCTCTCAGCTCGGGGTGGCCATAAACCGTGATCCGCGGCACAGTCGGGCCACTGCTCCTCCAGCAGGGACCCAACAAGCGGCAGATCCGGGGAGACTCACCTTCCTCCCCTGGGAGGAGCCGCGCGGGAGGGCACCGCAGGGATCTGCTGGGTTTGGAGACTCCACCCAGGGTTGGGTGCCAGAGATAGAAACGCGCGGTCACAGGCCAGGTGAGCACGGAGTGTGGCCAGAGACCAGGGAGACGGAGTGACTGACGGCTTTTCTCTGGGGGCTCACTGAGGAGCGGGACCCCGAGTTCTCGGCGCCTCCGGGGCGGAGATTGGGAGGCCACCATTTTCACTCTCCGCCTCCAAAGCTGTACGGAAAGCTCACAGGGAACAGAAGCTCTGGAGAGCAACCCGGGCAGATTACTTAGCCCGGACCCGGCAAGGGCGGGGCACTACCACCTCCCGCAAAGACATTTGGGAACCACAGCAACAGGCCCCTCCCCCAGAAGATCAGCGAGAACAGCCAGCCAAGACCAAGTTTACCGATCAATGAGAACGGCAGAACTCCAGAGCTAGGGGACTACTGCACATAGAAATCATGCCTTTTATACCATGACTCTTTAGTCTTTCAATTTTTTTTTAATGGTCTTTTTTTTTTTGTGAATTTTTCTTTTTCCCTTTTTCAACCAACATCTTATCAATCCCTTTTTTAAAAAACATTTTTATTTTCCATTTTTAGAGTCATATTCTATCCCTTCATAGCAGTTACCCGTATTTTTGGCATATATATATATATATATACATATATATATATATATGTTGTTCTCTCTTTAAAATTTTGAGATCGTTTCTTCTAACAGATCAAAATATACCCTAAATCTCTAGTATATGGTTTTTTCTACTCCCCTGCCTGATCACATTCTCTCCCTTTTTTTTTCTTTTCTCTTTTTTTAAATCCTCTTCTTTCTTTTTTCAAACAACTTATCAATGCCTTTTATAAAATTTTTTATAATTTTCATCTTTAGTCATATTCCATCCCTTCATCATATCAACCTTTATTTTTGTACATATATAAGTTTTTCTTTCTTTAAAATTTTGGGAGGCACTTTCTTCTAACAGACCAAAATACACCTAAAATCTAGTGTGTGGCGCTGATCTATATACCAGCCTGATCATATTTGATCATATTCTGGTTTTTTTTTTTGCTGTTGTTGTTTTCTTTTGTTTGTTTTTGTTTGTTTTTATCTTTATCTTTTTCTTTTTTTTTCTTTTTCTTTTTTCTCTCTTTCCCTTTCTTTTCCCACTGCTTCAGGTCTTTTCTGCTTTGTTTAGAGTATATTTTCTGGGGACGTTGTTACTCTGCTAGCATTTTGTTTTCTCATTAATCTATTCTCCTCTGCACAAAATGACAAGACGGAAAAAATCACCTCAACAAAAAGAACAAGAGGTAGTACCGACTGCCAGGGACCTACTCAATACGGACATTAGTACGATGTCAGATCTAGAGTTCAGAATCATCACTTTAAAGATACTAGCTGGGCTTGAAAAAAATATGGAAGTTATTAGAGAAACCCTTTCTGGAGAAGTAAAAGAACTAAAATCTAACCAAGTAGAAATCAAAAAGGCTATTAATGAGGTGCAATCAAATATGGGGAGCTAACTGCTAGGATAAATGAGGCAGAAGAGAGAATCAGTGATATAGAAGACCAAATGATGGAAAATAAAGAAGCTGAGAAAAAGAGAGATAAATAACTACTGGATCACTAGGGCAGAATTCGAGAGATAAGAGATACCATAAGACGAAAAAACATTAGAATAATTGGGATCCCAGGAGAAGAAGAAGAAAGAGAGATAGGGGCAGAAGGTATAATGGAGCAAATTATAGCAGAGAACTTCCCTCATTTGGGGAAGGAAACAGGCATCAAAATCCAGGAAGCACAGAGAACCCGTCTCAAAATCAATAAAAATAGGTCAACACCCTGATATCTAATAGTAAAACTTAAGAGTCTCATAGACAAAGAGAAAATCCTGAAAGCAGCTCGGGAAAAGAGATATGTAACCTACAATGGTAGAAACATTAGATTGGCAACAGACCTATCCAAAGACCTGGCAGGCCAGAAAGGACTGGCAGGATATATTCAAAGCACTAAATGAGAAAAATATGCAGCCAAGAATACTATACCCAGCTAGGCTGTCATTGAAAATAGAAGGAGAGATAAAAAGCTTCCAAGACAAAAAAAACTAAAGGAATTTGCAAACACAAAACCAGCCCTACAGGAAATCTTGAAAGGGGTCCTCTAAGCAAAGAGAGACCCTAAAAGCAACACAGACCAGAAAGGAACACAGACAATACACGGTAACAGTCACCTTACAGGCAATACAATGGCACTAAATTCCTATCTTTCAATAGTTACCCTGAATGTAAGTGGGCTAAATGCCACAATCAAAAGACACAGGCTATCAGACGGGATTAAAAAACAAGACCCATCAATATGCTGTCTGCAAGAGACTCATTTTAGAACCAAAGACACCCCCAGATTTAAAGTGAGGGGGTGGAAAACCATTTACCATGCTAATGGACACCAAAAGAAAGCTGGGGTGGCAATCCTTCTATCAGACAAATTAGATTTTAAACCAAAGACTGTAATAAGAGATGAGGAAGGACACTATATCCTACTTAAAGGGTCTCTCCAACAAGAAGATCGAACAATTGTAAATATCTATGCCCCTAACATGGGAGCAGCCAGTTATATAAGGCAATTAATAACAAAAGCAAAGAAACAAATTGACAACAATACAATAATAGTGGGGGACTTTAACACCCCCCTCACTGAAATGGACAGATCGTCTAAGCAAAAGATCAACAAGGAAATAAAGACTTTAAATGACACACTGGACCAAATGGACTTCACAGACATATTCAGAACATTCCATCCCAAAGCAACAGAATACACATTCTTCTCTAGTCCCCATGGAACATTCTCCAGAATAGATCACATCCTAGGTCATAAATCAGGTCTCAACTGGTACCAAAAGATTGGGATCATTCCCTGCCTATTTTCAGACCACAATGCTTTGAAACTAGAACTCAATCACAAGAGGAAAGTCGGAAAGAACTCAAATACATGGAGGCTAAAGAGCATCCTACTGAAGAATGAATGGGTCAACCAGGAAATTAAAGAAGAATTAAAAAAATACATGGAAACCAATGAAAAGGAAAACACAACTAGTCAAAATCTTTGGGATGCAGCAAAGGCAGTCCTAAGAGGAAAGTATATAGCAATACAAGCCTTTCTCAAGAAACAAGAAAGGTCTCAAGTACACAACCTAACCCTACACCTAAAGGAGCTGGAGAAAGAACAGCAAATAAGCCTAAACCCAGCAGGAGAAGAGAAATAATAAAGATCAGAGCAGAAATCAATGAAATAGAAACGAAAAGAACAGTAGAACAGATCAACAAAACTAGGAGCTGGTTCTTTGAAAGAATTAACAAGATTGATAAACCCCTGGCCAGACTTATCAAAAAGAAAAGAGAAATGACCCAAATCAACAAAATCATGAATGAAAGAGGAGAGATCACAACCAACACCAAAGAAATACAAACAATTATAAGAACATATTATGAGCAACTCTATGCCAGCAAATTTGATAACCTGGAAAAAATGGATGCATTCCTAGAGATGTATCAACTACCAAAACTGAACCAGGAAGAAACAGAAAACCTGAACAGACCTATAACCACTAAGGAAATTGAAGCAGTCATCAAAAATCTACCAACAAACAAAAGCCCAGGGCCAGATGGCTTCCCAGGGGAATTCTACCAAACATTTCAAGAAGAATTAATACCTATTCTTCTGAAACTGTTCCAAAAAATAGAAATGGAAGGAAAACTTCCAAACTCATTTTATGAGGCCAGCATTACCTTGATCCCAAAACCAGACAAAGACCCCATCAAAAAGGAGAATTACAGACCAATATCCCTGATGAACATGGATGCAAAAATTCTCACCAAAATACTAGCCAACAGGATCCAACAGTACATTAAAAGGATTATTCACCACGACCAAGTGGGATTTCTCCCTGGGCTGCAAGGTTGGTTCAACATCCGCAAATCAATCAATGTGATACAATACATTAACAAAAGAAAACAAGAATCATATGATCCTCTCAATAGATGCAGAAAAAGCTTTTGACAAAGTACAGCATCCTTTCTTGATCAAAACTCTTCAAAGTATAGGCATAGAGGGTACATACCTCAATATCATAAAAGCCATCTATGAAAAACCTACAGCGAATATCATTCTCAACGGGGAAAAACTGAGAGCTTTCCCCCTAAGGTCAGGAACGCGGCAGGGATGTCCACTATCACCACTGCTATTCAACATAGTATTGAAGTCCTAACCACAGCAATCAGACAACAAAAAGAAATCAAAGGCATCCAAATCGGCAAAGAAGAAGTCAAACTCTCACTCTTTGCAGATGATATGATACTTTATGTGGAAAACCCCGAAGACTCCACCCCAAAACTGCTAAAACTCATACAGGAATTCAGTGAAGTGGCAGGATATAAAATCAGTGCACAGAAGTCAGTGGCATTCCTATACACCAACAACAACACAGAAGAAAGAGAAATTAAGGAGTCGATCCCATTCACAATTGCACCCAAAACCATAAGATACCTAGGAATAAATCTAACCAAAGAGGCAAAGAATCTGTACTCAAAAAAATATAAAATACTCATGAAAGAAATTGAGGAAGACACAAAGAAATGGAAAAACGCTCCATGCTCATGGATTGGAAGAACAAATATTGTGAAGATGTCAATGCTACCTAGAGCAATCTACACATACAATGCAATCCCCATCAAAATACCATCCACTTTTTTCAAAGAAATGGAACAAATAATCCTAAAATTTGTATGGAGCCAGAAAAGACCCCGAATAGCCAGAGGAATGTTGAAAAAGAAAAGCAAAGCTGGCAGCATCACAATTCCGGACTTCCAGCTCTATTACAAAGCTGTCATCATCAAGACAGTATGGGACTGGCACAAAAACAGACACATCGATCAATGGAACAGAATAGAGAGCCCAGAAATGGACCCTCAACTCTATGGTCAACTCATCTTTGGCAAAGCAGGAAAGAATGTCCAATGGAACAAAGACAGTCTCTTCAACAAATGGTGTTGGGAAAATTGGACAGCCACATGCAGAAGAATGAAACTGGACCATTTCCTTACACCACACACAAAAACAGACTCCAAATGGTTGAAAGACCTCAATGTGAGACAGGAGTCCATCAAAATCCTAAAGGAGAACACAGGCAGCAACCTCTTTGACCTCAGCCGCAGCAACTTCGTCCTAGAAACATCGCCAAAGGCAAGGGAAGCAAGGGCAAGAATGAACTATTGGGACTTCATCAATATAAAAAGCTTTTGCACAGCAAAGGAAACAGTCAACAAAACCAAAAGACAACCGACAGAATGGGAGAAGATATTTGCAAATGACATATCAGATAAAGGGCTAGTATCCAAAATCTATAAAGAACTCATCAAACTCAACA
>NW_023270865.1:10494958-10674165 GCF_011800145.1 Mirounga leonina
CTGGGTGTTATGCACAAACAATGAATCATGGAACACTACATCTAAAACTAATGATGTAATGTATGGGGATTAACATAAGAAAAAAAAAATTTTTTTAAAAAAGAGGCTAGAATGGTCTGTGTGGTAATGAATTAGAGTCAGAGGCATTAGTATAGACTCATGTTTAGCTTAACATAGATACAGATCTTACACATAAAAGTATTTCTTGAGATGAATATATATACCAGTTAGTATACATACATATATTTCCTTGTTCTGTTCAGCTGCAAGGGCCTAGAAGTAATGACATCCCAGTAACAATGAGCACACCTAATGCCCACATCTCGGTTTCTAATACCATTTTTCAATGAAAAGAACCAGAGTTTTTGAGAACAATAACTGATACTACTACTGGAGTAGAAATACACATGATGAGCCTGAAGCCTCTTGTGGTGCTGGAAAATAGGGCAGTGCTAGAAGAAGGAGGAGGAGGAAGAGGAAGAGATGAAGACAAAGAAGAAGAGGAAACAAAAAAACCATACACACATACAATGATGGGGTTTGCAAAGGGGCATAAGAGCCAACATAAAAGCTCCCAGTAGCCAAATCATGACCAACTCAAGCAACAAAATAAAAACAGATTTCGCATAACAAAAGAAACTAAAAAACTGAAAAAGCAATCTACAGATTGGGAGAAAATATTTGCAAATGATATATCAGATAAGAGGTTAAATATCCAAAATAAATAAAGAACTCATACAACTCAATAACAACAACAACAAAACCCCACAAATAATCCAATTAAAAAGTGGGCAACTGGGAACTAAACATGCATTTTTTAACAAAGAAGACATCCAAATGGCCAAAAGATGTAGCCACTGTGGATGGAAAACAGCACGGCGGTTCCTTAAAAACTGAATTACCACAGGATCCAGCAATCCCACTCCTGGATGTGTTAACTAAAGGAAATTAAAACAGGATATTGAAAAGACCTATGCACTCCCATGTTTACTGCAGTATTATTCACAATAGGCAAGACAGAAAAACAACCAAAGTGCCCATCAGATGGGCATCTGCCCGACAGATGAGTAAATAATATTCCACATATATGCACAGTGGAATATTACCCAACCACAAGAAAGAAGGAAATCTTGCAACAACATGGATGGACCCTGAAAGAATTAGGCTAAGTGAGACAAGTCAGAAAGAGAAAGGCAAATACTCCATGATATCAATGTAGAATCTAAAAAAGCTGAACTAATAAAAACAGAATAGAATGATGGTTATGGAGGCTGTGGAGTGGGGGAATTAGGGAGATTTCTTTTAAGAATATAAACTTGCAACCTATAGATTAAAAAGTCCTGGAGATCTAATGCACAGCCTGGTGATTATAATCAACAATACTGTATTATAAATCTCAAAATTGCTAGTAAGAAGTTGCTATGGCCGAGGTCAAAGAGATTGCTGCCTGTATTCTCCTCTAGTATTTTGATGGTTTCCTGTCTCACATTTACGTCTTTCATCCATTTTGAATTGATTTTTGTGTATGGTGTAAGAAAGTGGTCCAGTTTAATTCTTCTAAGTGGTCCAGTTTCATTCTTCTGTATGTTGTGTCCAGTTTCCCCAGCACCATTTGTTAAAGACATGGTCTTCTTTCCATTGGATATTCTTTCCTGTTTTGTCAAAGATTAGTTGACCGTACAGTTGTGAGTCCATTTCTGGTTTTTTTTTTTTTATTCTGTTCCACTGATCCATGTGTCTGTTTTTATGCCAGGACCATACTGTCTTGATGACTACAGCTTTATAATATAGCTTAAGTCCAGAATCGTGATGCCTCCAGCTTTGCTTTTCCTTTTAAGGATTGGTTTGGCTATTCATGATCTTTTGTGGCCCATACAAATTTTAGGATTGTTTGTTCTAGCTCTGTGAAAAAGGCTGGTGGTATATTGATAGGGATTACATTATATGTGCAGATTGCTTTGGGTAGTATAGACATTTTAACACTGTTTATTCTTCTAATTCATGAGCATGGAATACTTTTCAATTTCTTTGTGTCCTCTTCAATTTCTTTCATCAGAATAGGAGAAGATATTTGCGAAAGACATATCTGATAAAGGGTTAGTAGCCAAAATCTATAAAGAACTTATCAAACTTAACACCCAAAAAACAAATAATCCAGCTAAAAAATGGGCAGAAGACATGAATAGACACTTTTCCAATGAAGACATCAGATGGCTAACAGACACATGAAAAGATGCCCGATATCACACATCATCAGGGAAATACATATCAAAACCATGATGAGATAGCACCTCACATCTGTCAGAATGGCTAAAATTAACAACCCAAGAAACAACAGGTGTTGGTGAGGACGCAGAGAAAGGAGAACCCTCTTGAGCTCTTGGTAGGAATGCAAACTGGTGCAGCCCCTCTGGGGAACAGTATGGAGGTTCCTCAAAAAGTTGAAAATAGAACTACCCCAGGATCCAGCAATTGCACTACTAGGTATTTACCCAAAGGATACAAAAATACAGATTCGATGGGATACATGCACCCCGATATTTACAGCAATATTATCAACAATAGTTAAACTATGGAGAGAGCCCAAATGTCCATCAACTGATATATATAATGAAATATTACTCAGCCATCAAAAAGAATGACATCTTGCCATTTGCAACGACATGGATGGAGCTAGAGTGTATTACGCTAAGTGAAATAAGTCAATCAGAGCAAGACAAAATACCATATGATTTCACTCATATGTGGAATTTAAGAAACAAAACAGACGAACATATGGGAGGGTGGGGGAAGAAAGAGGGAAACAGACTCTTAAAGATAGAGAACACACTGAGTATTGATGGAGGGAGGTGGGTGGGAGATGGGCTAGATGGGTGACAGGTACCAAGGAGGGCACTTGATATGATGAGCCTGGATGTTGTATGTAAATAATAAATCAATGAATTCTACTCCTGAAACCAATATTGTACTGCATGTTAACTAACTAGAATTTAAATAAAAATTTGAAAAAAAAAAAGATTTATGACTGGTAGAGAGAATAGGAAAAAAAAATTGCTAAGAAACTAGATCTTACTTGTTCCCATAACAAAAAGAAATATAATTATGTGATGTGATAGTTAGTTAATGCTAAGGCAGTAATCATATTCTAACATATAAATACATCAAATGAACACACTGTACACCATAAGCTTAAAAATATGTCAATATATCTCAATAAAATAAATAGTAAAAATATTAGTTTATAACCCCCTCAAATAAAATAAATATCTGAGTCCATATTGATTCAAATAAATTATTGAATAAATAAATAAAATGGAGAGAATAGACAAATACCCCATGCAAAAAAAATTTAATTTACGGAGACAGTCAACCTTCAAGGAAGTAGAACACAACTCCCCACTCCTTAAGTGTGACCTTTACATGGTGACTTCCTTCCAAAGAGTATACTATGGAAGTGGGGGGGAAAAGTAAATTTACAGTGGAGCAAACTAAAAAAATACTACCTCTGTCATATAATTAAAGTGAACATCAACAGTGATAGGTGATGTTGAGAACACATGCTCTTGATATATTATGTGATAAAAAATGACACTTCATTTTGTGGTTTTCTCAAACAAAACAAAACAAACAAACAAACAAAAAATAGCCAAACTGATAAAACAGGCAAATCCTAATAATGGAACATTCTACAAAATACCTGGCCACTACTTCTCAACCTTGTCAAGGTCATCAAGATTAGATAAAGTCTGAGAAACTGTCATAAACAAGAGAACCCTAACAAGACATAGCAACTAAATGTGATATATTTTACATAAGATCCTGGAATGAAAAATGGATATTAGGATAAGAACTAAGGAAATATAAACAAAGTAAGACTTTAAGTTGAGAATTATGTATCAATATTGTTCACTGATTGTAACAAATGTACCATTCTAATCTTAATAGAAGCTTAGTGTGGGTATGTGGGAATTCTTTACACTCTCTTTGAATTTTTCTGTGAAATCAAAACTGTTTAAAACATAGTTTATTTTTTAAATATTAACATTAAAGTTGATAAAAAAAAAAATGTATTTTACTCTCCATCTTATCCTAATCTTTCTTAACTGGTTCATACTCAGGAGTTTTATTTACCACCACCACCCCTGGCATCAAACACCAACACTCATCTCTACATGGGAATCTATTTTCATCTTTGATACCCATGGTTGAGGCAAAGGTGGGGTTTCTAAGAACTAGTTTTAGAGGTCCTATCATTGCAGTGATGCTTTGTAGAACTCAAGAAAGTGAACATGCTTTTGTGGCCAAAAATCAGTCAGAAAGACCATTAAACAATAATTTACAGTCTATCTGCCTTCTCAACCAGTTGGAGCATTAGTAGGGTAATAATTTCTGGTCATCAAACTGGTCATCGAACACTACAATTAAAATGGAATGTACAGAAGTATGATTCAAGTCTATATAGGATACAGAAGTTTGGTTTTCCCAAAACATTTCAGTTCATTTTTTACACCTGTGTTTCATTTTAAGGGACTGGACAAAAAGCTGAAATTTTAATCACCAGTTAGCTTTGCTACAAATGCAAATATTTATTTGCATTTATTACTACAGCTTATTTACTGGGTATCCAAGGTTTTAAAAAGAGATGCTTCAACAGAGTCCTATTATCTAGTTCATGTTAATATCTGAAATTTCTTGTATTTCATTAAAGTTGATGTGCCTGTGCTACTACTTCATGTTTATGAATACACGAACAGTTGCCAAAACTGTTTAAGTCACTTGATGCTGAGTTTGTGATTGATGTTTTGAGGTGCTTATATAAGTTACATAAAAGATATTCCTCAGCCTCAATGGAGAGCACATTCTATAAAATTCTCCTGGGCATTTTCTTTATGATATTATTGGACTTATCCTTTATTTGCAAGAGTTCTACTGTTACATCTGTCATGTGCCATCCTTGATTTGGCTGGCCTATTTTTTAAAAGAAAGTTCATTAAAACATTTAAAGAATTTTATTTATTCATTTGAGACAGAGAGAGAGAGTAGGAGAGGGGGAGAGGCAGAGGAAGAGGGAGAAGCAGACTCCCTGCTGAGCAGGGAGCCTGACATGGGGCTCGATCCCAGGACCTGGAGATCATAACCTGAGCCAAAGGAAGACGCTCAACCATCTTGGCCACCCAGGTGCCCCTCATTAAAACATTTAAATAACATATTCTAAGCTAGAAAAACTACATCATTTTCTCTCAGATCTAGAGAATAGCATAGTTGCTATTTATTTCTTGCTTCAAAAGGCTTTCTCATTATTATGGATAGCTACGTGTCAGTTAAAACATTTGTCAAGAATCACTGATAAAGAATCATCTAAGCCACAGACTGAATGCAGATTGATTCTTTATGTAGCCACGTACAGAGGAATTATAGCCTACAGTGATTTTTCAGCCATTTAGTGTAGCAAACATCTGAGCATCTACTTCTGTACCATGCATGTATCAGAGAGCAGGAGTCAGTAAACTCCTGTAAAGGGACAGAGAGAAAATGTTTCAGACTTTGTGAGCTTATAGAATCTGTCACATTTAATCAACTCTGCTGTTGTAACATGAAAGCAGCCATAGAAAATACAGAAATAAATGAGTGTGGTTGTGTTCCAGTAAAACTTTATTTATATAAAGGTATCAAGTGCATCAAGTCAGATTTGGCCCATGGGCTGCAGTTTTCCAACCACTATCTTATACAAGGAGAGTGGGAGAGAGAATGGAGATGGCAGAGACTCATCACTGTGAGGTCTAAAAGGTTTTTTGCTTCCTTCTCTCTTTTTTGCTTCCTTCCTTTCCTTCCTTCTTCTTCCTCCTTACAAATCGTCTCTCACTTTACCAGCCCAGCTCATACATCCTTTCTGCCATGAAATCTTTCTCTGCTTCACCATACACAATTAGCTTTCTCTTTCTTGCGCTGTGCTATTATGGCTCTTCGTTTTCAATCTACCATTCTTTGCTGATCACTGAGCTCCTTAGGAAGAGGCCACCTCTGTCATACAACTAAACGTATACTGCACACAACGTGGCCAGTTCCCTTGGAGCTGAGCAACACCTGGCAGTCCTTCTTGGGGAAGGACAAATACCTCATCCATCTCTGTACTGTCATATATAGCAGAATGCCATTATCTAATTAATAAAGAAAAAAGTGATGAGAAAAACATATGTAGGGCAACAACGTGCTACATGAGCTTAGAGAAAGTAGAGTGCCTTCACGTGGAGGGACAGGAGAAAGTCACATCAGAAGCTGGTATTGACACAGGGTATATAAAGGAAGAAATAGCACCTATTCTAGACCCTGTGTGAGATAGGCAGCCTCCAGCACGGCCCACAATGATTCCCACTCCCTGATATTTATGCCCCGTGCAAACCCTTCCTCTTGTTTGTTTGCAGGACATAATTACTTCTTTTTTTTTTAAAGATTATATTTATTTATTTGAGAAAGAGAGAGCGCGCACATGAGCAGGGGGGAGGGGCAGAGGGAGAGGGAGAAGCAGGCTCCCCGCTGAGCAAGAAGCCTGATGCCGGACTTGATCCCAGGACTCTGGGATCATGACCTGAACCGAAGGCAGACACTTAACAGACTGAGCCACCCAGGCGCCCCATAATTACTCACTTCCAATGAATAAAACACAACATGATGAAATGTCTCTTCCACCTTTAGGTTACAAGAATACCGTGGCTTCTATCTTGCTCCCTTTCTCCTTTGGTCACCCTGGGAGAAGCCAGCTGACACACCAGGAGCTGTCCTATGGGAGGGCCTCATGACAAGAAACTGATGGCTCCAGCCAACACTGGCAAGGACCTAAGCCACAGGAGGGAGCCTGGACATGCTGCCTTGCCCACACAGCCTTGAGAAGAGTATAGCTCTGGCTGACACTTGGATGCAGACTTGTCAGAGGATCTCAGCTCCCGGCTAAGCTGTGGCTGGATTTCTGACTCATAGAAACCCTGAGATAATAAATGTGCATTGTTTTAAGCTGCTAAATTTTAAGCTAATGTGTTACAGTGCAATAGATAACTTCGATAATTGTGTTAGGTGATTCAGATACACTTTTTCATTCAATCTTCACAATAAACCTACAGAGTACAGGTTACTGTCAACTTTACTGACAAGAAAATAAAGCCTCAGGAGATTATGTAACCTATCCAAAAATTCATAGTTAGTGAGTAGCAAAAGTGGTACTCAAACCTTTGCTGAAAAAGCATGAACTAAATGATAGATAAAGCTGAAGAAAGAGTGCTCTGGAAACCACCAGGCAAGCTCTGTTCTATTTCAGTAGATACAGAAAACAGGTGATCTTAGCCAGTTCACTATACAAGGAAGACTTGCGATGTGTCATCGTAAAAGCAACTTTTTTTTTCTTTCTTGGCAAGGGGGTGGGTCTCTTACTGTGCCTTTATATTTGCTCAGCAGGGCTGTCCTTCTGCTATAGAAAGAAAACTCTGCCAAGTCTTATAACATTTTTGGCCACTCTTAGGTAATAAAAAGACCTACTTTATCCAGATACAACCTTAGTTCGGTGATGCAAAATGTCCAGGGTAATACACTGATCAACCCTTCAACCTTCATGCAGATGTAATGCCTCACCCTCCTCCCCATCTGCAGATGGGCTGCCTGGGGCCTGGGGCCAGCATGCACCTGATATTTCTCTCTATTCCTGCGGCCTCCACATACTAGCTGGTATCTCTACTCCTGCCACGGTTGAGGGGCTTGGGCGTGCAAACAAAGGCTTAGTGGCTGGAAGAACCCATCCTTGTCTAGCACTGCTGTGAGGTAGCCCAGTCACTGTTGGGTCTAGCAACTACTTAAAGTTGATTGCTTCTCAGAGCACTTTCTCCAGTTTCCCATGGGTCCCTCTGCCTACAAAATCTATGTCAGGGGCTAGACCTCACCCTTTGCTAGCCAACCCCTCTCCGGTGAGCTCTATCCCTGGCAATACACCTCATACCATTTTACTTGACCCCCACCCCCACACCCGGAACCTAACACCTGCTCCCTTGGGCAGAATCCCCTTTTGAACCATGCCAGACTGACACTCCTGCTCGGAGGGGCAATAGCATCCAGGCTCAGCCATCCATTTTGCTGTGACAGGCTGCTTTAGCCTCTTTGCACCAGAGTCAAGTGCCCTCCTGCTGTGCTTTCCAGCTGCAATAGACTTAAGGCCCCTGAGGGGCACCACCGATACATCGTTCTTTAGTCTTGAAGACATCCCTATCCCAACCCATTGCAGGAAAGCGGGGCTCACAGCACAACTCCCGTCCTCAGAATTATTTCCCAAACTCAGTCTCTGAATTCATCAAAACTCCCTTATGGGTGGAGGATTTCAGAATCGTGAAGCTGATTCTCTGATTGCCTTTGAAAATGGGCTTATGGTCTAGTGCCGTGCTGCTGAAACTTCATTTGAACATCAAGTTACCACACAAACAGAGTTTTGCTTTAGGGGGGTTCATCTGGTGTGTGTAGGTGAGATTGAAGTTTGACGCCACTGAAGGAGAGAAACTTAATAATCAGCTACTGAGTAATCTAAAGTATAGACAAGTGAAGTCTGAACTAGGGCAGTTGTAGTGGGAATAAAAATGGGAAGATGGTCTCAAGACTCATGGCAGAGGTAGAACAACAGAAACTGAAAGAATGGGAATAAAAAAAGTGGGAGGACCTGAGAGCCAGAAGGAAAGTCTGGCCAATAACAGAAGTCAGAATTCAGAAGGAGTGCATTTGAAGGGGAAATGGGATGATCAAGCCTGTAGCCCTTTAGGCACCACTATAATACCAGCTAGAGATGAGCATCAGGGAATTAGAGAATGGGCCTCAGAATTCAGAATTGAAGCATAGCATCATCTCCAAAGAGGTAATTACTGAACCCACAATAGTCATAACAGTAACATTAAAAGTATGTAACAATAGAAAATGACTGAGGAAAAGAGGAAAATCTTCCCCAGAGATGGTAAGAACATTCAGAAAAGTGGAAACCCAGGAAAAGGCAGGCAATGGGGGGCAAAGCCGGAGACAGGATAAGCAAGAAAGTACTGAATATGGCCTCAGGAAGAGGTCCATCACCAGAGATGTTTCCTGGAGTTGCTGAAACCAAGCCCACATTTCAGGGGCTGGAGACTGAATGACTGGTTAAGAAATGGAGGCAACAAGCATAAAATAATTTGGGGGGAATTTGTGCGTGAACAAGAAGAGATCTCTTGAGAAGACAGAGGGCCTAGGGAACATTTTAAAATAGATGCATCTGGGACGCCTGGGTGGCTCAGGAGGTTAAGCATCTGACTCCTAGTTTCGGCTCAGCTCATGATCTCATGGTTCGTGAGATGGAGCCCTGTTAGACTCCTGCTCAGCAGGGAGTCTGCTTGAGGATTCTCTACCTCTTCCCCTCCCCCCACTCATGTGCATGTGTGCACATGCTCTCTCTCTTTCTCTCTAAAATGAATGAATAAATTTTTTTAAAAAAATAGATGCATCTGGACATGTTTGTAGGCAGAGGGCAAAAGCCAGTGATTCAGAGAAGCATAAGAGAAGGGAGCCACCAGGGAATCAGACCCCCCAAAGACATGCAGCAGGACAGAAGGACAGGCACAGGAAAATGACAGATAAGCACTTCTACATTTTTTCTAAAGGAAAGGAAAGAGAATATGGCGGAAAGCCTGAGATGCAGAAGAGAAAAGTTGGGAGACACCAAATTAGAGGGTTTTAAAGTTTTCAATAAAGTAGAAAAAGTAAGGTCATTTTAAGGAGACAGAAGGGTAGGGGTTGGTTTCTTGCAAAGAGTAAAACGTTTTGAAGCCGTCACTATGTGGGATGGAATTTTTAAAAGAGAAATGAATTAGACACTAATAAAGAATTACTGATCCAAATGGAGGGCTTAATTGAAACTAACCTCTTCCTCACCACTCACTCCATTATTAATGTCGTTTTTCTTCTAGGTCAACTAAGTGGCCTTGGGTTTTGACTTTCTCCAGAAGTGCTTGCCAAATCAAGACGAGCAGAGAAAGCAGATAGTGCCCTGGGCAGGCACTTGGCAAAGTAGCTGTCGACGCAGGTCAGGGTGGGGAGAGTGTCCAGGGTGAAAAGACAGTAACCTTTAAGTGCTGACCACTGGTCATGCAAGAAGAAAATAAGAAGTAGTAAGGTAAAGGGAATGGTTAAATCCACAGGGATGGCAGATGGAGATGGAAAGGTGACAGATAAGAATCAAAAAGTGGGAGTCCTAAAGGAAAGTGTCAAAGTCCCTCGTGTTGGTGGAACAGAGAGATACAATGTACTATGCAGGTAGCTGCTGTTAAGGAGACCACTTCCACCAGACTCCGGATATTGCCCTCCAGGTGGTCTCTCTCCTCTGCCCCACAGAGGTGGTTTCCTGATTGCTGAATTGGGCAGAAAATACTGAGAGAGCTTAGGTCAGCTTTTACCTTTCCCTCTAGGGTGCTAGCTCCCCACTGGAAAAACACCATCTCTGCTGCTATTCCATGGATGGGGCACAAGGCACCTCAAGTATTTTCTGCAACTGGGCAAGTAATTGTAGCCGGTCCTGGAGTTTTGGTCCATTTGACTCTTACACAACCACATCCTCCAACTTGGCTGCTCTCAATCATTTTACCCTCCAGCTGCCACTTGGGAGGGAGGAGAAAGAAGAAAAGTTTTTACTGAAGCTTCCTGGAAATCTTAACAGCTTACTGAAACCTCCTGATGTCTGGAATGTTTCCGGTTTATTTCAGTTATAAACTGGATCTATGGAAGAATCCCACTTAAAAGTCCTCCTAGTTCCTTTCCATACCCACTTCATGATGTATGTCATGAGCATAATCTGAGAGTCATGACTGTTTAGTGCTCTAATGAACGGCCAGCCATGCCCAGCAATGCACAATGTCTAATCCAGCCATGAAGAATATGCTGGATACAATTTTACCAGCTAAGGAAAGTTTACCAGTGACAGAAAATTGTAATTCCAGACAGATTCTCAAAGAAAAAAAATGTTAAAAGAACTAAAATTGGTCATATTTTAGAGAATATTAAAATCTGTCAGGTTAAAAAAAATTAGAAGAGACTCCCAAATTTTAATTTGATGTAATAGATAAAGAAGAAATTTTCACAACTTAAAGCCAAATTCCCTTGTGTAGGTCACAGTTAGGCCCTTGTTTTGGACGCATGGATTTATAAATATGCAATAATCACACTGGCCATTGTGCAGCTCCATATAAGGAACCATTTCTATATGATTGTCTTTATTCCTAACTACAAAGGTATAAATTCCAATCCAATGCTTAAATTAAGTTTATATTATATGTGTGAGCCTTTGAAAACTCTGTTTCTGCCAATGAAATTGTTGCCATAGTAACTAATGCACTTCCAAAGAGGGAAAAAACGTGCACCAATCTTTTGCCTGAAATGGTAAACATTAAACTAAATAACAACAAATCGCAGCCATTTCATTAAAAGGTCATTCTCTCACAAATGGTATTACAAATCTCACACACTTCTTTGAAATAGAAAAATAATATCCTCTTCCCCATCTTTGTGTGTTCTCACTCAAGGACAAGAATAAAAAGCCCTTGAATGCTACACTGAGGGATTCATGAAGAACTCACAAACAAACTTCTGTGAAATAAACAATGGCATGTTATATCTTAACTGGTCTCTTATTATATGAGATAACTAATTCAATATTAATAATAACTGTCAACCTCACGTATAAGGGAAACTCCTGCACAGAGTATGTAGGCATTCAAATTATATTAAATTCTATTTAAGCTCTAAATTTCAGGGACCTAAAAGAGATCCTGGACCATGAAAACAATGATATTCCACATATACCAGTGAACACTCATAAACTAGTATCTTTGCCCTTACTTTGTTTTGCTGCTGTTTTTGGTGTAAAACAAGGTTATGAGCAAATACTTCTCACCTGAGCTTATTTTTTTTCTTTTTCTCGTGTTGAATTACTGTGATATGAAAGGTGAAAGTGCATCCATAAATTTCCATTTATTTTTTATTTTTTAAGTTTACTGATATTTTAGAAAATGGGGTGTGCAGGACAAATATTAGAATTTAGATTTTAGTTAACTGAATATGTCCTTCTCTAAGAGACTACAATAAAATAAATTTAGTACTCACCCTGAGATTTAACAAAAACAAAGTCTTCCTAAAGCTCAGTATTAATTCTTTCATTTGATCTCCCCACTGCTACTATTTTGTGTCTTTTTTTTTTTTTTTCATTTAGAAATAACATCTCCAACATGGAACATTATGCTTTATATTTTCTGAAAGTCACCAACTTTGAAATCCGTGGAATAAAGCTATATATACTTCCTAGTAATCATAGTAATCATTCCTGTTGGCATCAGTAACAGGAAAATAAACAATGTGAGATAAACAGAAATAGGGGAAAATAAATTGCGTATCAAAGGGTGTGAAAACATCATCTTTTTTTTTATTAACAACTCTAGAGTAAGAGACAGAGTTCTTTAAGCCAAATATTATAGGTATCACTACAGACACTAAAGCAATGATAAAATAATACAACACAAAGTGAAATTAGATAACAAACAGATGGATGATACACAGATGTTCCCAGAACAGCTGTTATAACAATAATACTTGAACAGTCTTTGGAAAAATTTAGGCGATTACTTTCTGTTTGTTGAATGAACTGTATTTAAGATTTAGATCTAATAAGTAGTGCTACTTCATTCCTGCATCTGCCTGTTAGCCAATGTGAAGTGCAATGAATTGGGCATTTATTTCAAAATGTCTGTGGCTTATAACAATAAAGACATTCAACCTCATGGTCACTGCTGTCATTATCAGGTTATGTCCCTAACTGATCACAGTTTGGCTGTAGCTTTCCTGGAAATAATTCTACCCCAAATGTTGTTGATTACTATATACAGCATCCATGGAATGATCTATGGTTTCCAGTACCATGTGAAAACAATGTACCTTGGCTCCACTTTGGGGCAACCCAATCCATCAGAAATCCAGCCAAGCCCAGAAGACATTTTGGGCTTTGCCACGCATGCTACAAAACTGACACCTGATTTAGGACCGAGGCTCCACTTAAACGAGCCTCCCTGGTCTTGAAACCATCACTGCCAGACTGACAAACATCAAAACTTGGCACCCTCCATCAGAAACTATTTAACCTATAAGTCTGCATGGCATAAAGAACTGCCAGCCTGGATGTTTGTAATAATGAAAACTTGCTTAGCTAAGCCACAAGATCAGGTGATATGTCCACCACGCCAATAAGAACCTTGAAGATTGAAGCAATAACACTGGTTTTTCCATACTTTTAGCAAGTATAAGCAATTATTAAAATTTCATTTTTTAGGGTCACCAGGATCTAAGCAGCAGGTACAGAAAAAATCCATACATGTAAATTATTTGTGTGGTAATCACTATAGAAACTAATGCAGATGTGCTGGAACAGGCCCATTTGGGATGGTCTGGACTCTAAAACAAAATCAACCCTAGTAGAAACAACTACTGTGGATAGTTTAATGATGCAATGAGATCATCGACCCATGTGAGACATGGTCTTGAGGGTGTGTGGAGAGAGACGTGTACTGGTCACCAATATCCATATGCTTCTCAGCATGTCTCAGTTCTCTTCCAGTTAGCAGGGGCTGTGTGACTATTCTAGACAATACACCATACAGAGGAATGAAATGTGCTCCCTCTGGTTTGAGGCATGTAAAAGCAGGTGTGAGTTTTTCATGCATGTGCCCCCTGCTGTAGTGAGCCACATTCTGAGATGCGAGGGTCACAACATGATGGCACTCCTGGGAGTCTGGGTCTCTGTCCACCACCAACAACCTGTACTGGTTATAGCATAAGCAAGAAAAACTCTCTATGTATTGCCAGTTGAGATACTGAAATTAATTTGCTGCTGTATAACCTAACCTTACACTGACAGAGAATGTTGGGAGTAAAAATGACCGTCAGGCAAACCACTGATATCAGGAATGTTCTAGAAAAGAGTAATAGGTGATGTCTGACTACCAGAGCACTGTGATGGGCAGTCTAGGTAATGGTTCCATTATGAGCTCTATGTTGATAAGCAGACATAGAGCTTTGGTCATGGAATCTTTCTGAAGCAGAACTTCATGAATGGGTGCATAAGACTTCGTAACCGGAATGGGGGATTACAGTGAGAGGATATCATCGCAGAAACAAGAGAGGACACCATACAAGGATAGGACCATTGAAGCTACTGAAAAAAGGCTCAGAAAACTCCCTGTGACTAAGATTAAGACTTTTACCAAGGCTGGAATGGGACTAAAAATACCAGTAGAAGTCTTAAAATCCCAGCTCTGAGCAAAGGAACTTATTCTGAGGCACAGAGCCAAGCTGGTCAATACAATAACTTCAAAAATTTAAATGAAAAAAGTTTAAACAAGACTCATATGTGATCAAGTCCATGTTTATCATTAAAATAATGGTGAGTAGATTCTCTCACGTTGAGTTGATCCTCAGACCACGTAGGCTGAAAGTGGAAAAAGCTTTAGGTAGCAAGGATTGATCCAAGCCAGATTCCTGCCAAGGCTACTTTATGTCTATCAGCATAAAAGAAGTCTCTCAGCTCTATATATATGCAAAAAGTTTTTCATAGAAATTTAATGTCTTCAGTATCGATAATCAACTCTATCATTTCATGGCATTCATAGAAACGCGTGACTCGGTGAAATTCGTAACATTTCTTCCCGCTTCCATAGACTTTAAAAGACATTTTCAAACATGTCTGATTGCCTTTTGAGATGTGGCAATGTGCAAAAAATACATATATATGTCTTTACCTATTGGCTTTGACAAAGGCAAATAGAAGCTTCCATTCTTGTGTGATAAAACGCATGAATTTTATTTTAGCCAATGTACCTAAACACGTCAAAAAAGAAAATCAGAAATAACAAAGTGAATTTGGATTTAGACTTTGCCCAGACACAAAATTGGTTTTGCTAAATTTAGAACCGTGCAGAGAATTCAGCAAAACACCCATATTGGTCTTTAAAATATTAAATCAGCATTTTGACAGATGTGTTTCTTTACAACTTTGATCTGTCATGTTATAGACGGAACTACATCTAGTTTTACAAACCAACATTCAGATGATTTACAAAAGAAGAAAAGGACTGCCAATGAGGAGGTCACCCAGAGATTTATGAAAAAGACATATACATGACAAGAAACTGAAATTTCATATGGAGCTAATCTTATGGTCAGTAAATCAAATATTAACCAGTCATCCACAGTGGACTCAAACTTATCTTTGAAGCAAATATAAGAACTGTCAATCAGTTATTTAAAACAATAATCAATTTGCAAATGATCAGGTAATTGATAGAAGTCCATGTAGATAAACTAAGTCTACATAAAAAAAAAAAATGATGGTTTGATTTGATTAACAATGGTTTGATTATTTAAAGTCATTTAAAATTCTTGTAGCATATATTCTTTTACTGACTTAGTAAAAAAAAAAAAGTTAAGTTCTTTTACTCTTTAGGAATTAGTGCAATATTTATACCTCTTTCAGGCATCAATATTAAACTGTCACTTTTGTTGTTCAATAACCTGGTGGCAAATATATTTACAAGGTCATATACATCATACATACACGGAGATTTAAAATACCATCCACTTAAATCAATAGTGTAAAATTTATTGATTTAATTCCATCTCAAAGAGAAGGAAAAATGAGCAGTGGTGCTTTCTTACAGCTTATCATTGTTCACACAGAGTTTCAAATTTGTTTACGATTATAATGAAATCCATCTACTTCATGTCAAACTGATAAACAAGTAGGCCAGGGATTTATCAAGAGAACCACATCATTTTCAAAAAGCCTGTAGATAAACACATCAGAAAATATTTTGTGGCTAAGGAATTCAAGAACATTAAACTCTTTTAGAACCATATAGGTCATTTTTTTCTAATTATCACAATATAAAAATACTTGGGATTTTGTTCTAAGTATGGGCAAAAATATGTGTGGGTGCATATGTGTTGTGTGTACAGACATATACTCAATTATACACATTCCCTAACACATTGTTGCCACATGTTTCTTAAGCAAAGTGAAATTAATTTAGCAGATGTGTTCTAGAATATCACTGAATTATAATAAAATAATTAACATAAAATAATAATACAAAAATACAATTAATCAACAAGTAAAATACTGAGGTACGTGATAGATGCAACCTTCCTCCCTGTAAGGGGATAGCTTAGTAACAGTTTTTAATAAAACATCACTGAGTTTATATTTTAAGTCAAGCCAAGCTTCTCCACCATCCACATGGTCTCAAAATCCAAGGCTACAGATATAGGCAGGTAGACCAGCTTACCAACTTTCCTGGGGCAGGACACCAGGTGTGGGTAGCTCCAGCCAAGACAGACATGGGCTGCAGCGTAAGAGCCAAACAGAAGGTGGTAATCAGATGGGAGATATGACATGAGATATCAGATATCATAAGAATGAAAACAAAACAATTCTGGTTGAAATAAATATCCATAAGAGGAAGCAAAGACCCAAACTGGTTATAGGTGGAGTTTATAGCATCACTGACTTCTGTACTAAGAACAAAACGCAGCATTCCAGATGGGAAAGGACAGCCAGGCTCAGTCTCTGAATGAAAGCCACAAATCACATTTCCCTTGGGAATCTCTCACAGATCAGAACTGTGTCCTCATACTGAGCACAGAAGTAGGACTTCTCTCAATTTTATATCGTCCTAAGTGGAGATGCCCTCCACCTTTTCCTCACTCCTAGCTGAAACAAAGCTGGAGCATGACTTTATTAGGGTCCAAGGAGAAAAAAAAAAAAAAGGAAATCAACACAGAATGCCATGAATTTAGGTAATCTGAATTCCCTGGTAAAACAAGAGAGACTGAGTCCTATAGGCCTTTCTAAGAATAGATGGCCAGTGTCAGGATTATCTTTGTATTTCAAAGGAGACCCTGATCTCAACCCATAGTAGGTTCATTTGACCATTACAGACCTCAACAGGATTCCCACATCTTGTTTCATTCTCTCCTTCCATTTAAAAAACATTCAAGCTTTACTCTTCAAATGACTGCTATTAGCAACTCTTATCTACATTAATACTTTTGCCCTCTGACTTCTTCACCCACATATTATGTATATACTCATTTTAACATTATGTTCTAGATTCTCCTAAATAATATTATAATTGTTTAATTAAATTATTTCACCAAGAAGTAACAGCAATAAGTTCTTTTTAAAAATTTCCCGCACAGTGGGGAGCTTGGGTGGTTCAGTCAGTTAAACAACCGATTCTTGGTTTCAGCTCAGGTCATGATCTCGGGGTTATGAAATCAAGCCCTGCCTCGGGCTCTGCACTGGACTCTGCACTGGGTATGGAGCCCACTTGAGGTTCTCTCTCTCCCTCTCCCCCTCTCTACTCGGGCTCTCTCTCTCTAAAAGAAAAAAAAATTTCCTGCACTGGTCTCAGCATATGCTAGGCATTTTGTACACAATAAACTGAATTTTATGAGATTTAAATTCTCTACAAAAATTTTACTTAAAATGATCATTGGCTATATTGCATGACAGAGCACATTTTGGCAAGAAGATATTCTTTCCATGTATATTGAAATTATCTTATACAAAGGCATATCCTTATAGAATATTCTTATACTCTTATAGGATGTAAAAGATGAGGCAGGGATATTACCATGTCCTCAGTAGGGCATTTAACTAGGAACAGTGACTATATTGGGTTTTGTAATCATTCCCAAGAAATCTGACTTCATGACTTAAAAGCAATGTTGGGGACCTATGCCATGAGAGATACTTTTGAATAGCACAGAGGAAATGTGAAAAATGCTAGGGCACTCTGGGGAGAATGGGCACAAAAAGAGATGATTCACTCCTTTACCTCTCACCCAAGTGTCTGTGTGTAACTCCAGGCACTCCCAAACCCCTGGGAATCTGACTCAATCTTCCTTGTGTTCAGTCATTGATTCTTCAATTCTTTTACCCCACAAATATCTATTACATGCTATTTTGTGCCAGGCACTCAGCTGGAATAGACCCATTCTTAAGACTGTCAAGAGACCTACCCTCACTTTATCATATTCTAGTGATAAAGATATAAATAAACATATGACTGATAAATAAAAAGGTAACTACAAACTGTGGTAAGTTCTAGGAAGAAAATTGTCCACCAGAAATGGACAGTAAGATGAGAATTCAACTGAACAGGGTGATCAGGAATGACTGCTTTGAAACCTGAATGTTAATGAACAAGCCATTCAATGAGGCTAGCAAAGAACATTCCAGGCAGATGCTGGTATCCTCAAGGTTGGACCTTATCCCTCCTTAGCTATTTGTATAAGAAGGGAAATTAGGACTACTGCAGCACACCATCTATGATGATTAGAATTTCAAAGAGTCAGGCTGTTCCCTGACAAAATATTTATGTACCTTCCCAGCATCACTCAGATGATACCACAAGTCAAACTTGCAGACATTTTGTCATATGCATATGAATGTATTCAGAAAAGTAGATGCTTCAATATATTGACAGTTAATCAGGAAAAACCACAAATCTCAATGACCTCTACATTATAGCCCAAGATAGTTTATTTTTTCAAAGTGGACCAAATTTCTATCTAAAACGTCAAATATTTCCTATCTATTCCAATGTAGACAAAAATCTTTCTTATATTTTTTATTCAACAATTACATGACTAGCATGCTCCAGACCCTTCCCAAGGTTGCCCTGCTGAGGAATGACCTTAGACACACCTGTTCTGTGTCAAAGAATGAGCCCTTGCTTCCACCCCCCGGTGTCAGAGACATGATTGGGCCAAAGGCAGAAAGACACAAAGACAGTGGGGCTCAGAGGACCTATGATGAAGCCTACTCCACATAGCCCTTCCCATGCAGAGTACGGCTAGACTTAGCTGAGCTAGCCAGATATTCTGTCTTGGAAATAAACTGGGAAACAAATAAATCAAATAGTAAGCAGTACGAGCTAAAGTTGGAAGTAGGTAGGAAATCAAAAATAATAAGGGAGCTACAAAGCCCTATGGTGTTGGGGGACAGAGAAGATGCTGATGCCAAGGAAGAAGAACATGGACAAGAAGTGCAGACCAGTAGAGCACATTAATGACGGAACATCAGTATGGAGATCAGTAAAGTCTAGAGCTGCCTCACTTTCAGTTCTAGCTTCTATTAGGCTAAGAAACAAGGTTTCTGTACTTGGATTCCTGGGGCATCCCAGCTTCCTTCATTGCCACATGTACCCTCACAATAAACATAGCTTGACCCTCCTGAGTTCAGTGAGCAGGAATGACTAACACTGTTTTTCGATACAAAGAATGCCTAACAGAAAAATGCCCATTATATCAACCTTTCCCCTTCAGAAACAATGAGACAGTTAAAATGTTACATACACAGTATCACTGCTGAATCTGCAGAGCCTAAGGCAGTGGCTGAAACACAGTAAGCACTCAATAAATGTCTGTTTAGTAAGTTAATTGATGAGTGAATGAAAGAAAGAAGAGATACTGATATTTGTATTTGTTATTGAAAAACTATACTCCTCTCTTCTCAAACCAGTATCTCTAGAAGTCTAAAAAAAATAGAAATATTATTTTTATATTACAAATTTTACTAATAAAGTACATTCAGAAACAGAAAAACCTTAAGAAATCAGTTCAATGTTTTTAGGTATAAGCAGAGATACCAAGAACAAAATAAGCCCCAGATCGAAGTTTTAATTTGCTCCATTCCTAAAGCTGAACATCCAAAGACATCCCCTGCTTTCTCCTACAGGAACAGGTAGACTACTGAAAACAAAGAAAGGAAGGGAGGGAGGGATTAAGAAAGGAGGGAAGGAGAGAAGAAAGCTGAAGGGTCTTAACCCCCCTTTCACTCTACACAGCCCTTATTCCCCTCCTGTCCCTTCTCCTTTGTCCCTTAGCTCTCTTTTTCCCTTTGTGCTCTGAGAGCTTTTGACTGCCCAGAGCACAGAAAGGGCACAATTGCCTTTTAATGGCAACCTCTCAACCCAAATCAGCAACACGGTCCCTGCCTCTCCAGAGCCCTACTTCTCTCAGGCTTCACTTTGTTCTCCACTGCTCTGACAATTAAGTCAAGGTTGTATACCAGTGTGAACGAGAAATAAATTGGAAATCTTGTTTAGGGTGTTTAGACTGGAACAGACACTGGCCTTTCTTCCTTTCTTACTTTGTTTCTTGGTAATTATTTCTTTGCACAAATGGGATAAAAAGAGAAGGAAAACTCACCATGTTCAGAATGAAATGACCCTAAGTTTAGAAGTGATCCCTTCATGGAGCTGATTAAACCAAGAAAGTGAATATGCATAACTTAGATTTTTATGCTTACCAGTTCTAGTCTTTAAAGAATCCTTTGATTAATTCAGCTTAAGGGTAGTAGCTGATGGACAGAATTAAATGAAACCCACAAGGTATTAAGTAGTCCTTAAGTGATCCTTATGTCTAACTTGAGAAAAGAATGGAGCACTGTCCCGAGTCCATGTCATCTAAGCAATCTCTGCCCGAAGTTAATACATATAAAAACAGGTTGGCAACCTCACACCAGTCAGAATGACTAAAATTAACAAGTCGGGAAATGACAGATGTTGGCAAGGATGTGGAGAAAGGAGAACCCTCCCCTACACTGCCGGTGGGAATGCAAGCTGGTGCAGCCACTCTGGAAAACAGTTTGGAGGATCCTCAAAAAGTTGAAAATAGAGCTACCATATGACCCAGCAATTGCCCTACTGCGTATTTACCCCAAAGATACAAACGTAGTGATCCAAAGGGGTACGTGCGCCCCAATGTTTATAGCAGCAATGTCCACAATAGCCAAACTATGGAAAGAGCCAAGATGTCCACCAACAGATGAATGGATAAAGAAGATGTGGTATATATATACAATGGGATATTATGCAGCCATCAAAAAAAAAAAAAAAACGAAATCTTGCCATTTGTGACAACGTGGATAGAACTAGAGGGTTAAGCGAAATAAGTCAATCAGAGAAAGACATGTATCATATGATCTCACTGATATGAGGAATTCTTAATCTCAGGAAACAACTGAGGGTTGCTGGAGTGGTGGGGGGGTGGAAGGGATGGGGTGGCTGAGTGATAGACATTGGGGAGGCTTTGTACTATGGTGAGTGCTATGAATTGTGTAAGACTGATGAATCACAGACCTGTACCTCTGAAACAAATAATACATTATATGTTAAAAAAAAAAGAGAGAGAGAAGAAGAAGATAGCAGGAAGGGAAAAATGAAGGGGGGGGATGTCTGAGGCGGGAGAAGAACCATGAGAGACTATGGACTCTGAGAAACAAACTGAGGGCTCTAGAGGGGAGGGGGGGTGGGGGATGGGTTAGCCTGGTGATGGGTATTAAAGAGGGCACGTATTGAATGGAGCACTGGGTGTTATACACAAACAATGAATCATGGAACACTACATCAGAAAAATAATTAATTTTTTAAAAATAGGTTGGCAAATTAACATAAACAAAAGTGTCTTAAAATATGAATTGTCATTTTCTTAGCTGCATCCAGTCCCAGACATCAAAGGTCTTTCTGCCTATGTCTAACATGGTAATTCATAGCAGGTAATAAATATTAGTTACCCCTTGAACTCTCTGTGAGTTGCTCCAATAAAGGTTTAAATCCTATGATAAAATCAGTGCTCTCCAGCTGCATTCAAATAAAAGATTCTAGCTATCAACTACTGATGGATTTCCTCCATTGTATTTTATTTCAGAAAAGACAAAGTTGTTTGTTAAAAAGAATTTCTTGTTTTTGTTCTCTACATGGATGCATAAATCATACAATGTAACAAAGCCATTCTTTAAAGCTGTAAAAGAACAGCAATAAATTAAAAAAAAAGTCCTTCATATTTATTTTTCCCTCTTGCAGCTTAAAAAAAATGGTCAAACTAATTTTTTCCAAAAAAAAAAAAATTGCTCCTGGGCTTAATAGCTTGTACAATAAGTTACATTTCAGCCTTGGAGGGAAATGTGACAAACTGAGTTATACCCTTAGAAAAACAATGCTATAATGGAAAGTCAGGTTTGTTGTTAGCTACAACTGTCCTACAGTATACAACAATTATGACAACTAGGAACAAAAAATTGTGCATGTTTTTAATTAATTTGGGGAACAAAAAGCATGTCTGTACATAAAAATTATCAGTCTTTACAAAGAGCTACTTTGGTTTTCCTGTATGTGCATAAGTAAATACTATCCCATGAGTATAACTCATTAAATACATAACAAAGGACAAATAAAGGAGAGTGTGGTATAAGCATTTTACAGCATTTAATATTTTCCAAATAATGACCTGTGCCTGTTGAGTTGTATAAAAAATGGTAAAACGGTTATATTTAAAAACAAAAACAAAGTAATGACAATAAAAACAAATCTCCCTCGGAAGGGCACACATCTGGGATTAGTATTCATACTTCTCATCGACGATGTGAACTGAGATTTCTTGTTATTACCCAAGAAGAATTTCCCATACTAATTCCTGAGTCTTGCACAAAGTAGGTCAGCCAGTGCCCCACTATGCACTGTCTTTTAGACTATAAAAGCCAAAAGAGGTTGGCCACATGTCACTGCCAATGGGTGCCCTAAGGCAGGGGTGCAATTATAACTGAGGGGTGTCATGAGTAACAGAAACATCTTGTAACACTCTCTAAAAAAATCCCTCAAGTAATTCCCAAACACAAATGGAGAATTTTCTCAATAGGAACTTGCCCCCAGGGAAGAGTAGAGCACAGGGGTTCTGACCTTGTCCTAAAGGCAGATTACATGAGGTCAGCTGTGGCTCCTCCACTCAGCAACTTCCCAACTTTGGGCAAGTTAATTTAAATTTCTGTTTGACTAAGTCTTCTCTTCTGATTATGGTTACAGCATGATAATATAGTTATGATAATACAGTCACACAACTTGTTTTCAATTAGGGCCAGCTATTGAATGATATAGAGAAAAATACAATAATGTTAAATCAAAAATGCAAAACATAAAATGGAAACCATGTTACAAATATATATTCTATGGGGGGCCTGGGGGGCCCAGTCAGTTAAGTGTCTGCCTTCAGCTCAGGTCATGATCCCCAAGTCCCGGGATCGAGCCCTGCGTCGGGCTCCCTGCTCAGGGGACAGCCTGCTTCTCCCTCTGCAAACTATCTTGTTTAGAAATATAAAACATCATGGTAGTTATGTCTGGGTGGTAGGAGTCACGAGTGAGTGAGGGAGATGTCAGAGGGGTAGGTGGATTTTTCACGTAAGGAAGAGCAGTGAGCTTCTGAAGGGAGAAAGGAAATAATACATAGAAAAATGAGAAGCTCCTAGAGATTTTTAAATGAGTTTGGCTAGCTAGCTTCATTGTGCTGTGGGTATCCTGGAGGAGTAGGAGAAGGACACAGGAGAAAAAATCAGAAAGTCACTGCAATGTCAGGAAAAATTGGTAGGTAAAGGCCTGCAAAGATTTCCAAAATTTTGCTCTATTGTTACTGAATGCTGTGAATGCATCATCCATCTCCTCATCTCCACCTACTCTTGTGTTTTGTTTTTTCCCTCCAATGGTGATGGTGAAGATATAAATTAATTATTTTGCATGCTGGGTTTTGTGTTTCTTTACATCAGACACCAACCCTAAGCAGGCCCCCAAGTAATCCTGGTTTTACATTAATCATATATAAAAAATCATCTTAAAAACTGTATTTTTATTTTTTGCATAAAAAGGATCATACTACATGCATATGCCTATATTTATGTATTTTTTAACTTGATAATATATCATAGACATCTTCCCATGTCAGGACTCACAGACGTACTCCATTATATATTTTTTCTTACAGCATAGTATTCCATAATATGCATGGACCAGAACTTACTTTGTTGTTGTGTTTGAATTATTATAAACAATACGATAATGAATGTCCTGGTAAATGTATATATGAGTGTATGTGCAAGTATAATGAAGAGTTTGACTCCACTTTTTGATGTTTGACTGCTGACGGCTTTAAAGCCTCACATCACCCTCTTCTCTGGGGAAGCTAATAGTAAAGATCACGCTTCAGGGCGCCTGGGTGGTGCAGTCGGTTGAGCGTCCGACTCTTGGTTTCGGCCCAAGTCATGATCTCAGGGGTGTAAGATCAAGCCCCAAGTGGGGCTCTACACTCAGCGGAGAGTCAGCTTGAGATTCTCTTCCTCTCCCTCTGCCCCTCCCGCTCCATACTCTTACTCTCTCTCAAATAAATAAATAAATCTTAAAAAAAAAAAAAGACCATGCTTTCCCTTCCCTAGTAAGAAGTCCAAAACATGCACCTTCTGTCTCCCACACAAGCACCCTCTCCCCAGTCTGACCCACTAACTACAATAAAAATCCCTAGCCACTGACTTCACTGTTCTCTCAATCCATTTCAGACTTGCTTGGGAGTCTGCCCTGCTGTCCCTAGAAAGCCTGATTATGTGAGTAATAAGTCTCTCAGTACATGTGTGGCATCTAGACATTTGAAACAAATTTGGGTGGGTGGTTGAACATGTCCTTCCAGAGGGGAACCACAAGACAGCAAGTATTTACATGGAACATATTTCTAGAAGTAGATTTTGAAACACTAACAAGCAGTACAATGTCCCATTTTTCCACATCCTTACTATGTGTGATTAGGGTTTTTAAACTTTTGTATCCTGAAAAGCCAAAAGGGAAAGTAAAGATAGAATTTAATTGCATTAATTTGTAATTCTCTGATTAGTAATGAGTTTGGTATTCTTTTCATTTACTTTCTGGCCATTTGTGATTCTTATACAATGTATTATTTGCATTCTGTTCTCATTTTCCTATATGTAGGAATACTTTATGAAGAATATTAATCTTTATCTGTGGTATATATTGCATGCATTTTGTCTCATCCTAATGTTAATCTTTTAACTTTGTTTATGATATCTTTTCTGTAGGCAAGTTTTTAATTTTTATATAATTAAATCAATTTGCCCTCTTCGTTTTATCTTTCTGGTGTTCAGTCATGTTTAGGAAGGACTTCCACAACCTAAGCTTATAAATTTATGCCTACATTTTTTTAGAATATTTATAATTTCATTTTTTACATTTTATACATTTATTTGAAATTAATATGTAATTATCTGTGATATAATAGCTTAATTTCTTTCCTAATAAGTGCCTAGCTATCTTAAACCACTTATTAAATAATCTGAATTTTCTCTGCTAACTTGAAATATCAGTTTTATATACAAAATTGCCGTATTCCAAACACACACACACATTTCTGTTTTACTTCGTTTTCTTTAATCTATGTGACTATCTATTGTTTTTTTAAAAATCTGCCTTTAAAATATAATCTGTTAGGGCATCCTCCCCACCCCCAGGATTTCCCAATTTTCTTGGCTATTGTTTACAATAAACTTTAGCATTAGTTTGTCAGATTCCATGCAAATTTCCTTAGTCTTTATTTCTACATCATTGCTTTTTAAGATTAATTTTGGAAAAAATTAATATCATCATTATATTTAGTCTTTCCCTCCAGGATACAGAATAGATCTCCATTTACTTAGGTTCTCCACAGTTTCTAATAAGTGCATATTTACACTGCTTCTGAATGCGTAACACATTACATGTATATCTTTATGGTAGTATTTCTGGTTTTTCAAAGTGCCATAATTAAATTGTAGATAACATTTTAGAGTTGAGAAAATGTTGTGCCTTTATAATAGAAGATAACTACTTCTTTTCATATTTTTAAAATATTCCTGGATATTTTACATGCTTTTTAACATTGTTTTTGATCTATCTTTGGCTACCTCCATAAGAGGTTGAGGTTATTTTTGTAGAAAATGCTATAAAATTTTTTTAATTGTATTTCTAATATATTTGGTAATCAATATTTAAATTATCATGGAGAATCTTCTTATAATCAATTATTCAGCAATCACTTATTTTATAAATTTCATGTACACAGATCAGATTTTCTTAAATAAAAAAATCTGTACTCTTCTATTAATGTTTTCTATCAACAGTTTGCACACAAATAAATGTATGTGAATCAACTAATGCATGTGAATGTTATTAACCCTCAATATTGCAATTAGTGACATTAGTGCTAGGAAACAATTGTTTAAGAAAAACAAATGCTATGGCAAGAACATCAGGGATTTTATGATGAGAACCATCTTCATTAACAAGGCTCTTCGTCCCCAGGTCAATGAGGCTAAGCAAATCAGAAGCCAGGATTCTATAATTAGGAGCAGATAAGTCTAGTCAATATCAATATGTGGTAACCATACTAGTTTTTTTTAAGATTTTATTTATTTGAGAGAGAGAGAATGAGTGGGGGTAGGGGCAGATGGAGAGGAAGAGAGAGAAGCAGGCTCCCCACTGGGCAGGGAGCCTGATGCAGGGCTCAATCCCAGAACCCCAAGATCATGACCCTGGTGGAAGTCAAATGCTTAATCGACTGAGCCACCCAGGAGCCCCCCATATTAATTCTTTATAATGTAGGCTTAACCTGCTGTTTAAAAGAAAAATCTTATGTGCCCTTTGAAAGTTTCTCTGAATTGATGCCATGGGTGAGGTCTAGCCCTTAGGAAGTAATAACAAATCTATTATGAAGTATTGGGAAGTTTTCCTAGATCTCACAATCCAATAGTACAAAGGAATTAACTTGATATCAATAACCCAGATATCCCAACCCCCTTGAAATTTCACTCCCAAGGATTTCTGGAGCTAGCCTCCCACACTGGAGACATGAGTTAGTCCACTCAATTACATATGACTTCCACTATTTCTACCATCTGCCTTTGTGGGACTCCATCTACCATCTCCCTCTAGGACTGCCCTAGGTGCCCAGGAGTTCCTTCCTGGAAACCAAACTTATGCCTGATGGTTAGCAGGGAGACTATGCTACCCTCTCGGGATGTAGTGGGTGAAATTATCTTTCCAGGAGGTTGAGATCTTACATGTGAACAAGAACATATAGTGTGTCACTCAGTTCTACTTCCATGCTTCCTTTTCCCTATGACCAGGCATTATTTTATCTAATAATTGTTATCAAGTGCACACATGTGCCAGGAATTGGGCTAAGAGCTACAGATACAAAAATGAATAAGACACAGGTTCTGACTTCCAAAAGCTTATCGTCTAGTAAGGTTGATACCTGTGTCAGAAAATAAGTACAGTATAGAAATAGAAAAATTGCTTGATTGCTTCTCAAATATTTGAAGAAATCACCTCATTTTAAATCATCATTGCTCATATTGTCTTGGATGTGATATTGCTCTGGCATAACTATCTCTCTTTTGGATCCTTGGGAGATTCTACCAGCTATGGTACAATTCAACCTTCACACTCAAATCCAGACTTGGGCTCTGTTAATGCAGAAAAGGGAAAACAAGCCCATCCTGTTTGTCCAAAGCTCACCTCTTACAGGCTTACCCTTAGCAATCAGGAATTGCCCAGGGAAAAGAAATAATAGTTAATATTTCCAATATTCCTATATTCTGATGTATTTTTCCATTCTAAAATAACCCCTTGATTTTCATGCACACTATTTGCTCGGGATATGGGTAAATGCTATTAAATGGGAAAACAATAATAATATCATGTAAATAATTAAAGAATATACCTTTTTGTAGCCACTTACTTTCTTTTAAGAAAACTGTTGATAATGTAGTGGTAAAACAAAAACAAACCAAAAGACCCAACAATCTTCTAGTATCCATTTCCACACATAAGGAGGTAAATAGGATGGCCTAGGATTCAATTTTACCACTCTTCAAACCAAGTTTAAGTGCTCACTCCAAATGTGCTGTTAACATATTTTAAAAAACCGGTCTTTGCAGTTTAGGTTCTGGCATATGGCCTCCTCCAGATTCCTGAGACTCTAATTCCTAATCTACAATGCAGCCTCTGAAGAACAATTGTCAAAGCTTTATACACTGTGGAAAAGAGAGATTTTCCATCTACTGACAAATGAAAACTTAAATACCATACTGAAATGCATAGCAAAATCCCTTATCACTAGAGGGCAAAAGTTGCTTTCAATACTTTATTTAAACTTACATATGTTATTACTGCTGGCACATAAAGTAGCTCTTAAACTTTCTAGATGTTTCTGTCTCTTCTTAGGGGGGAAAAAAAAGGTCTGTTAATTTTTTCTTTCTTCCACAACAGCACAGACTATAATTACACCAAATCTCCTTATGCTATAACTAGGGAAAAAGAATGGGGGTGTTTACATGTTTAAATGAAAATCTTAATTCCTTCAAATTCTGCCACAATTTAAATTTTTTATTTCATATTCTGAAGTCCCCCGTGACATATGCTACCTATGAATAATATTTTTAAACCCACATATGCCAAATATGCTGTTACTGTTCTCACATTATTAGTCAACTAAAGTTCCTCACTAATTCTACATAACAAAATGTTCCCAACACTTGAAGACACTTGCAAAATTTCGTAGTTTTACTTCTTTTTTACCTTGATATTCACAACATTTTTAATTTCCCTAGGGAAATCATGAAACCAAAGCAGATTTAAGTAGCCAAATTTTGTAACAGCTAAGAGGCCTTTTAACCATAGCCTGAACTGGCTATTTTCATTCAATCTTTCTGTTCATTGCTGCATCAACGCGTATTCCAAGAAATGTTTTGCCTTCTCACTGGGTCTTTTTGCCGGCTGGGCTCATTTACATAACACTCCACAGTTTTTATTCCAGCCCATTTAGCCTCTAAGACTCCATGGAAACTCTAAGGGGACCACGGCTCAGTTAAGGTAAGAAAAAGAATCAGGGAGACAGTTGGAACCCCCTCCTCTCTCTGCCACCCAACCTCCCCAAGTGCAGCAGCTTCTTCCCCGTCTGAGCACCTCCTTCATGACTCCCCTTCCTGGCACCCAGTTTTGCTTTTCTCATCGGTCCCTATCTATCTTCCTAACCCACTGTCCTATTCCATCTTTCACCTCTTCACGCAATGCCTCTCATTTTCTTCTCCCTTTTGAAGTGGTGGAGGCACACAAAGCAGCAAGAAAGGAAGAAAATCAAATGTCTGTCCTAGGGCTATTAACTAAGTTTCAGAGACTTTTTTATTGCACATTTGTGCCTTTTTCTCCCCCCAATATCTCCAAGTTTATATGTTGGGGGTTTTTTTGTCTCTCACTCTCTACTCCCTATCCAGATAACTGAAAACTTGTCATATCTTCTCCTGTCCCCTGAGGGTCACCTTTCATTATTTGTCCAGCAGATTCATGTGCTGGGGTAAGAGGAAAGATGAGGCTAGGAAAGAAGAAATGGGCCAGATACTGAAGGTCCTTTCATGCCAAGCGACGGAGTCTGATTTTTATCTCAAAGGCAATTATTTATGCTGAATAATTTACAGCAGCAAATGGTACGGTCCCATGTTAAAATGTATTAAAATCAGTGTTACATAGAGTCTAAAAACATCATCTTTGAGGACATACAAATCTAGGTATGCATTCCAGCTCCACTCTTGCTTACTCATGTATCTTGAACACATTTGAAGGGGTCTGATCTCTACTTCCTTCATTTATAAATGGCAACAGAACCTGCCAGGTTGTTCTGGGGATAAATGACAGAGGGAACTTAATTTAAAGCATCTAAAATACTACCCTGTGTGCTGCTGAGTCTCCACTTGCCCTCCCCTTCCCCCATCTGCCATTCTTTCTCTTCCTTTGGCTGCTGGCTTTCTGCTCCAGAAGTCTGATCCTTAAAGACTCCATCATCAGGGTTCCTTTGCTCTCTGCTTCTTAGCCAGTGGGGGGCAACAGCAGGAGAGGGAGGCAGGAAGACGGGGGCTGGTACATCTCTTCTCTGTCCTTTCCCTGCTTCCATTCTGCAGTTCTGTCAGTGGCAGCATTCTCTCAACACCAAGGCTTTCTCCACTGCTCTAGTTCTTATAGGACTCCAGGAAGATTCTTCCCTCCATTTGTCCTTCATAATTCTCCCTCTGCCAGCCCCTGGGTGCCCCAAATCCTCTTTTGGTTTTCTTAACCTTGCCAGGACTCTACCAGTCTCATTAAGATCTTTCTAGTTGATCAAACTGAGCAGAATTCTTTTCCTGACAGACTTCCAGCTGATGCACCTGGCTTGTTAAGTGCCAGTGACAATAACGTTACAGAGAAGACTCAAGCACCAAAGAGCGAAGTGGGAATGGCAGTCTTCCCACGTTCACATTCTCCAAATGGAAAGCAACATGATTATTTATTAGTAGCAGTATTAAATAGAGTATTGATCCTTTCCATTAGTATTATTATAAAGAATGGTGAGTTGTTGCTAAGCAGCTGGTATGAGCTTTGTTCTTCAAAACCCACACCTTCTTTAACTTTGAATCCTAGAACTTTTTTTTTTCATGAAAAAAGTGGAATAACTCTATGTGAGGAGAGGAGAGAGTACATCTGCCATCACAGCTCTTTTTGGTGCCAAGTCCCTGCAGTGGGAAGGCAGCAACCTGCTGTAGCTATTAATATTGCAGAAGGAAAACCTACAGTAGAAGAAATTTGCAGTCAAACACCCAAAAGTCAGAAGAAAAAAGTGAAGAAATCTTTAGCCATAGTGGTGCACCCATACTTTGCTGAGGTCTCAGTTAAATGTTAGTCGAGATCTGGATTATTTTCACCAGGTTTTCACCAGAAAGACAATTTTTTTTCTTTGTAGGGATGGAGGCAAAAAAAAAAAAAAAAGTCTCTAAACCATTTAAGAGCTTATACCTTCAAGAAAAATTCTATTTCCCAAAATATTTTTAACTAAATCTAAGAGTAATAGAGCATTTCATAAAATCAGGTATTGCCACTAAAATGATGGCAGGATAAAGCACAAGATTTTCTTTTATATGAAAGCTGCCTCCATGGAAAAGGATGGGCAATATAAACTTGTGACAGTATTTTAGGAGATGCATAGTGCTTAAAAATTATTTTTTTAAGATTTTATGTATTTATTTTAGAGGGAGATGAACAGCACGTATGCGTGTGAGGGGGGAGGGGGAAGAGAGGGAGAGGATCTGAAGCAGACTCCATGCTGAGTGCGGAGCCCCATGCGGGGCTAGATCCCACAGCCCTGAGGATCATGACCCGAGCAGAAGAAGCTAAGAATCAGAAACTTAACCAACAGAGACACCCAGGTGCCCTCTGCATAGTGCTTAAAAATTCTTAAGACTGGAGGTTGAAAAAAATGTGAATAACTGGTTAATAATCAAGTAAACCGGTTAAAGCAGAAAAGTGCAGCTATAGGCCAAGGAGATTCTTTTCTGTTACATCTAGTTTGTATTTTGTAAGTAGGAATCACCGTCTCAGTAGCAAACCAGCATACCTTGTTTAAACAACAATAGCAACAATAAGGATAATCCTAATTGATCAAAAGATTTATAAACAATTAAATTAAGGGCTTGTTCTTCACAATGCAGAAAGATTTGCCACTTTCCATAATGGCCTGCTTTCTACAATGTGTCCTATTTGGGCATAATAGTGTTTTCTAGATCACTAATTACTTCAAAGATGAGTTTTGGGGGTTTTGTTGTTGTTTGTTTGTTTTAACATATAAAAAAAGAAGATTGTAGGAGGGGAAGAATGAAGGGGGGGAATCGAAGGGGGAGACAAACCATGAGAGACGATGGACTCTGAAAAACAGAGGGTTCTGGAGGGGAGGGGGGTGGGAGGATGGGTTAGCCTGGTGATGGGTATTAAAAAGGGCACGTATTGCATGGAGCACTGGGTGTTATACGCAGACAATGAATCATGCAACACTGTATCAAAAACTAATGATGTAATGTATGGTGATTAACATAACAATAAAAATTAAAAATAAAATAAAAAAGATGAGTTTTTGTTTTGAGATGAATGTTGACAAGACAGAAACCGAAATACTAACTTTTGGAAGTTACAACCAATATAATAAGAAAGGCCAGATGTAAGCCTTTCCGGAATTTACTAAAAATTTTGGTGAAATCAGGTTTCAAACAGCACACAAGGAGAAGGTCTCCTGCACAATGTTCAGTACCACCAAAAACTAAAGGGAGTATTTAATTCAGATATTTTGAAAGAAAAAAAAAAATAGGGAACTTCCAGTTCCAGAGAGCTGACAGATCACAAGCTTTCACCTCTCTTTGAAATCAATATCCCACCGATGTAACTGAAATAAAACACAACTGAGGCTAAATTAAAGCTGAGTTAGAGAGGGCTTTACTGGCAAACCAAAACAAAGAAAGATTTCTGAAAGAGATTTCTCAAACTGATGGAATCAAACTGATGACAAAGCCCCACAAAGAGAACCTAAAATACAGGCATAAGACTGGACTAGACAAAGGACATTTCCACAGAGAACCTGAGAGTAACTCCCATGGTCAAGGCTGACAGAGAGGAAGACTCTGGAATCAAAATGCCTGAATTCACATTCAGGCTCCAATCCAACACTTCCTGCCTGCCTCAGTGTTCTCAAATGAAGAATGCAAATGAGAAAAGTATTTACCTCATGAGCTACTATGGGGGTTACACAAGATAATGGAGATAAAGTGTTTCACAGAATGTCTGACTTACAGGAAGTGCTCAAGCATTCAGGACTTAACAAAAATGAGAATACCAAACATCAAAACCTAAGGAAGACAGTTAAAAATAAACAAAGATCTGGGTGCCTGGGTGGCTCAGTCGGTTGAGCGGCTGCCTTCGGCTCGGGTCATGATCCCAGGGTCCTGGGATTGAGTCCCACATTGGGCTCCCTGCTCAGCGGAGGGCCTGCTTCTCCCTCTCCCTCTGTCTGCCTCTCTGCCTACTTGTATTCTCTATCTCTCTGTCAAATAAATAAATAAAATCTTTAAAAAAATAAAAAATAAAGATCTCATAGTGTTTTTTTAATAATATATTTTATTTATCTCAGTAGTTCTCAGCCAGGGAGAGTCTTAAATGCCTTTATTATTCAAGAAGGAATGAAATGCATAAACTAATTGCAGCAGATTCTGCCCAGATCCTCTGGGATCCTTTATCAGCCTTGGAGTATGCTCTTACTAATGACCTACACCTGCACACATCTGCAGTGGTTTGCCCTTGGATGACTGCCTCACCCAAAGGTGCCTGGAGTTATGTCCCAGCTCCCCCTGGCTCCACTGGAGCCAAAGGCTGACTACAGTAGTCCCCCCTTATTTGCAGGGAATATGTTCCAAGACCCCCAGTGGATGGGGGTCTTGGAACATATGCCGCTAAAACTGCGGATAGTACTGAACCCCACACATACCAGGTTTTTTCTATACATACATACCTATGATAAAGCTTAATTTCTTTTTTTTTTTTTAAAGATTTTATTTATTTATTTGTGAGAGAGAATGAGAGACAGAGAGCATGAGAGGGAGGAGGGTCAGAGGGAGAAGCAGACTCCCCGCTGAGCAGGGAGCCCGATGTGGGACTCGATCCCAGGACTCCAGGATCATGACCTGAGCCGAAGGCAGTCGCTTAACCAACTGAGCCACCCAGGCGCCCGATAAAGCTTAATTTCTAAATTAGGCACAGTAAGAGATTAACAACAATAATATAATAGGAGAATAATTATAATAATATACTATAATAAAAATTACATGAATACGGTCTCTCTCTCTCTCAAAATATCTTGCTATATTGTTCTCACCCTTCTTCCTGTGATGATATAAGATGGTAAAATGCCTACCTGATGAGATGAAGTGAGATGAATGATGTAGGCATTGTGACATAGCATTAGGCTACTACTGACCTTCTGATGATTTGTCAGAGGAGGATTATCTGCCTCTACACCAAGATTGACCACAGGTAACTGAAACTGTGGAAAGCGAAACCATGGATAAGGAGGGACTACACTGGGGGCGCCTCAGTGGTGCAGTCAGTTAAGCGGCTGCCTTAGGCTCAGGTCATGATCCCGGTGTCCCAGGATCAAGCCCCACGTCGGGCTCCCCGCTCAGCGAGGAATCTGCTTCTCCTTCTGACCCTCCCCCATCTCATGCTCACTCGTGCTCTCTCTTTCAAATAGATAAATAAAATCTTAAAAAAAAAAAAAAAAAGGAGGGACTACACTGTAATGTTGGAACACAAAAGTCCTGCATCTTTACAAGTTAGGACAGGCTATAGTACAATTCATGCTTCATTTATGCTACAAAACTCCCCCACAGAATCAGGCTGAGTGAGGTTAGACTTCATTCTCTCCCTCCTACCTCACTCCCTCTAGGTTCTTGTGAGCACTTCTGTAACAGACCAGCTTTACAAGAATCCCCATCTCAGACTCTGCTTCTGGGTACCCAGACTAAGATATAAAAACCTTCAGCTCAGAAACCTAGAAAAAGTATTCCCCCAAAACTAAACCAACATACAAATATAAGCCAATAATAAAATGAGAGTAGAAAGTGGTGAAAAGAGGGGAAAATGTGAGCTTGAGAAATTGAACCAAGAATTTGACCTTTTGAGTACTTCTCAAATAGACCTCTCTCCCCATTAGTCTTACAAATCATAGTGCTTTAGGTAAAAAATTAGTAATTTGGAGCTCCAAAGAGTTGATGTATTCTCATAAAAAGTCTTTGTCCCTACACCAAAAGTTATAAATGTATTTCTGTGTGTATGTTGTTAGAATAAAATGGGTCCAATCAAATATCAAATCTGTTGTTTGTGAACACTGTTTCTTTTTTCAGTTAACCAGACAACAACCAATCCCATGGAATTAGTGTGCTTCTATTCTACTCAAAAAAAGACTTCAAACCATAATAAAGGAAAATAAGAAAGTACACACATTATCTGCTCATTTGTGAAAGAATAAACTAGAAACTAATGTGATTGGTGACTGAGTGAAAACAGGGTGGAAAAAATGGGAGAATGGAAATGGGATAAAATTGGAACTGGGGTGGGCGCCTGGGTGGCTCAGTTGGTTAAGCGACTGCCTTCGGCTCAGGTCATGATCCTGGAGTCCCTGGATCGAGTCCCGCATCGGGCTCCCTGCTCGGCAGGGAGTCTGCTTCTCCCTCTGACCCTCTTCCCTCTCGTGCTCTCTGTCTCTCATTCTCTCTCTCTCAAATAAATAAATAAAATCTTTTAAAATAAATAAATAAATAAATAAAATCTTTAAAAAAAAAATTGGAACTGGGGTAAAACTGTAAAGTGGGGTAATATTTTCTGATTATTCCGTTTTGCATAACTCTAACTTTTAAAACCATTTTCATGTTCCCCATGGTCAAAGATAAATTATTAAAATTGAGCAGAGTGTGTGTATAGGGGTTGGGGTGGGAGGTGCTGGTGTTTAGTGCAGTCAACTGGGCTTTGTCCTACAGGGTACACCATGCCCGTGGGGAGGGGGAAGAACACACTTCTGCTCCTACAGCAGGGTGGGGAGAACCCATGGGGCTCTGTCCCATAGGATCCAAAGCTGAAACTTTGGGTGTGGGGACAAGGCATCGCTTCTTTGCTGCTCTTCACCTCAAATAGGGCAGGTAAAGTCAAAAAGGTTCTGTTCCATAGGAATTTCTCTTCTTGGTCATCTGGCTGGAAAGAATGGGCTCTTCCTGGGGCTTTTAAGGTCTTCTCCCAATGGCAGTTCTGGCTTTCGGGTCTTTCTAGCACCCAATAGAGTTAAATGGGAGGCAAAAGAAAACAATTCAAAGAACTCACTGTCAGGTCATTCTTGGGTCTAGAGATTTTCACCCAATGTGCCTACATTTTTCTACCCTCCAGAGCCTTCTGATAGTTGTTTTTTTCATTTTAATCCAGAGTTACTCATTGTTGCTAACAAGAAACAGGCAATAGGGTAAACTTATCTGATATTACCTGGACCCAGAAGGCCAAAACTCTTGATTTTTTTTCCTTTCAGAGTATCAGATTTCTGCTCTCTCTTATCTGGTTCTTTCTGGCCATGCTCTGGCCTCTAAATTAACTTTCCTGCTTCTGTTCTTTCTTAATAGAGCTTCCAAAGAGCGATACTTAAACTCTATTATTCCCATCTCATACACTGAATGAAATTCTTCTCAAAACAAAACAAAAACAAATCTTTCTTTTATCAACTATTTGGATCCCCTGAAATACAGTACTTTAGGAAAAGTTAATGAATGATTTATTCCTTTATTTACCAGCTTTCAGAATAATGCGTTGTTGCCTTAACATGCCTTAACAACCTCCAATGATGATCAATGAGGCTTTTTTTCAGGAGGGGGGCCAGAGATCAATATGATGCCCTAGATTTTTAACCTACTTGAATCCATTGTATTTTAATCCATTGAATTGAATCCTATTTCAATCCTTTGTCATCATTATTCTTTCTGACAGACACACTGCCCTATTTTTGACTAGTAGGCATCCTTTCAAGATGGCTTCTTTATCTTGTGACAAACACCAGCAGTCCTCAATACCTTCCTTACTTTTTAACATAATAAGATGTTCTAGGCATATCTTGTGCATTTCCCGTCCCCACACCATCAATTATACATTTTTCCCCCAAGTTGTTATAGTTAGCTTCAGTATGACGTAGTATTTAGAAAATGGAGTCTAAGTGCTAGGGATGCTCTTTGTTACTGAGTTGTTTGCAACTTCTGTTTCTTTTCTCCAGAAACATACACATTGACAAAGAAAAATCATGAGTTAATAGTGATATTTTTCATATTATGATTTCTTATGACAAAATTGTTGGATGCTAATGATATTAATATAATTACATATTTGCTTTGTCATTGTATATATTTGTTTCAAAAAAAAAAACAAAACTACTTTCCTTCTTCCTATCTTCCTTTTTTCCTCTATTTATTTTAAGGTAGGCCTTTTGAGTTTTTAATTAATTTTTATTTGTAATTATGTAAAACATTTTCATGCTCCCAAAGTCAAAACTATTTTAAAAATAAAAGGACACATTCAGAGAAGTCTAGTTTCCTTTCACTGTCCTCTTTATGCTCTTCTCCTGTCTTAGTCTGTTCAGACTGCTATAACAAAAACACCATGAACTGGGTGGCTTAAACAACAAACATTTATTTCTCACAGCCTCAGAGGAAGCTGGAAGTCCAAGGTCAAGGTGCCTCCAGCACTGCTGTCTGGTGAGAGCTCTTTTCCCAGTTCACAGGTGGCCATCTCACTGTGTCCCCACATGGCTGGAGGGATAAGGGAGCATTCTGGGGTCTCTTTTATAAGGGCACTAATCCCTTTTATGAAGGTTCTACCCTTATGATCTAAGCACTTCCCAAAGGTCCACCTTCTAATACCATCTAATACCATCACATTAATTCAATATATGAATTTTGGAGGAAAAAAAAATTCAGTCCATAACAATCCCTCTCCTCAAATAGGTAACTGCCATTGGTATGGGTTTTGGTGTCTCTCTCTCTATATATATATTCCCTTTCCAGAAATTAAAAGCAATATACTCTAGGGGCACCTGGCTGGCTCGGTCAGTAGAGCATGTGGATCTTGATCTTGGGGTCATGACTTTGAGCCCCATGTTGGGCATAGAGATTACTCAAAAAAAAGCAATATACTCTGTATACATAGTTTTTCTATGCCCATAATTTTTTTTCACTGACCTATATATCCTGTACACCATATATACCACTATGTGAAGATACTACTCATTCCTTTTTACAGCTGCATTGTGTGCTTATTTAACTAGTCCTTTGTTGACAGAAATTTGTATTATTTTCAGTCTTTTCTCATAAATACTGTTGCAATAAATCTTTTTCAGATGTAAATTTGCATTTTTTTTCCAGTGTATCTTCTGAGACACTGAAGTGGAATTTTATAGATATGAAATTGCTGGGTCAAAGGGTAAATCCATATGTACTTTTACTAGTTATTGCCAAATTGCTCTCCATAAGACTATCTATTGTTTCATTCCCACCAGCAATGTGTGAACATGCCTGTTTCTCATTTGCTTGCCAACAGAAGATGTGTCAAACTTACAGAATTTGGTCTATCTGGTAAGTGAGAAATGTTCTCACAGTGTTAATTTATGTTTTTATCCACCTTATAATGAATGAAGTTGAACATATTTTCATATTTAATGGCAATTTGCACTTCTTTTTCTATGGGACTTAGGTTCATATTTCTTACTCATTTTTCTAAATGGTGGCACAGCATTTTCCTCCCAAGCTTTAGAAGAGTAATATATATTAGGGATATTAGCACATTTTCTGTGATTATAAGTATTTTTCCCAGTTTGTCATTTGTCCAAGGTGTTCTTGGGTGCAAAAAAGCAAACTGTACAGAAGTGTGTAAAATATACTTTATGTAAAAAAACTTGTGTGTATAGATATAGTTACTGTATTCATATATATAATATACACCATACATTATTGTTATATAACCCCTGACAGTTGGTTTCTCTTTTCTGTAATACAAGTACCTGACTTAAGCTTTGATATTCAAGGCCTCCATTTCAAAGAGCAAGCACTTCAGAAAGGGCTAGCTGGAAAAAGCACACTGCCAGCCACAGGACTCGATCAAGAGCCATACCTCCTCCCCACCTGCTCAGCAACTTTCTTTTGGAGATCTTGGTTGATTTCCATTAACTGGTCATTTGGACTGCATATTTTTTCTCTTCTCACTCTTGAAATTCCTGCTCTTCCATTTTAAATTCACCAATAAAGAATGAACCCTTGAAACCCTAACCCCCCCAACCCTCAACCCCAATAAAAGCAGAACCCAGCCCCATGAGTTCTCTCCACAACCTTGCTGGGTGGCCCCTAGGTGTGCCATGAAGTTCCAAGGACTTCTGAGTAATAAACCTTTATTCCCAAGGTTTCCTGATGGTTATTGCTAAGGGTGTCTTGCAATCATAAGAACCACAAGGGCTGGTCCAGTCACAACAGTGGTTATCCATAAAACAATTATATATTGTAAAACAATTATATATTATAATACATAGTATATGCTATATACTATATACAATGTATACCATAATATATAGTACACTGTATATCCTGTACTGAGAAGGATATACACTGAGTTGATACTATTGATTATCCTGTGAACGGGAAAGGTGGTCAGAGAATGAAGGGAGAACTTCTACTTTTTACTATATTAGTGCAGTTTTGCTTGCATTTTTTCAATAAGCAAACACACGTCTTTTATAGATTTTAAACCAAAAAAGGAGAAAAAATTCGTTTCTAAGTGTTCTGACAATACTTTGCCAATATTTAGTCTATTTATGTCGTTTGAGGAGAAAATTGTGTGAGTGAATGCTTAGCATCCGAAGTCCAAAATAAAGAAATGATGTAAGAATTTCAAAAAAAATAGAGCTTTCTTTTTGAAACACCATTTCCTCGCAGTGCAGCATCTCTAATAGTTGCCTTCAGCACTGATTTTGAAATAGATTTTAATATAAGAAACCCACTTCCTCTCTCCTAATTTGGTTTCATAAGGCACAGAGGAGACAAGTAATTGTTCCAGTGATATTATGAAGCTATGATGCATTTTCTCAAATACGTAATTAAAATGTTTCCCTTTTATCTTGGTAAATAAGTCAGGCCAACCAACTCAATCCAAATGATGAGAAATCCTAGTCTGCAACTGGGGAAAAGTAACATTATTATTTCAGGACTTCATTTAATATCTCTCCATGGATAAATAATAACTAGGAATTACATCATACAATGTAATCTCTTGAGAATTTTGAAGAGAACTTGCAAACGTTCTAAAAACACAAAAGAAGTATAGATATGAAGCTTGAGGCATCATATCTACACAGTGAATTGCCAAGTCCTGCAGCATTTATTTCAGAGGTGATCAACATTCTCTTTTATCTTTTCTGAGCTACTTTGCAAAGTCGGAATTGTTTTACAACATCATCAACAAAAATGACCAGGCTTGATCATGTATCAACCTGCATCACATCGATGCTTGTAAGCATAACAAAAACTCAGTGAAAGTCTTCATTAAGTTCTGCTGCCTCATTAGTGTTTGCTCCAAGGTGGGGAGTATAAAATCACATCTGCACTTCCAGCATGGAAGGAATTGCATGAATCCTTGGCAGCCATCTCTACTAGAGGATCACAGGGACTAGCTTCAGGGAACCCATATTTGATGTAACTCAGCATGTCAGTAACGGATTTGTGCTTACTGGAGGGTTGGAGGAGCAGCTCTCTCAAGACACATACAAAGCACAGATCAAATCACGCTGCCCTGATGTTTACCAGGAAATATTTGCAGTTGACAGAGCCACCAGACTCGCAGCTAGGCCCCCAGTTATGTTAATGTGAATATGACAAAAAAGAAGATACCAGAACAGTCCCAACCACTCCCTAAAACATTCTCCACACCAGTCATGCACAATGCCTGTGGCTGACCATCATGGTCTTTCCTCCAGCCTAGGACACAATACAAACACTCCTGGGAAGAAAAGGTGATAGGCATTCATCATATCCTGGAGGTTAGTATAAAACCTTGGCCTAAAAGCAGAGAGCAAGGTAGCTGATACAGTTGGTGTTCTGCCCTGACCCCTGTATCAGGCAGTGCACCCAGCTTAACCTATCCTCCAGGTGAACCTATCCTGCAGATGCTTTGAGTGTTGGCCGCCAATGGCTGCCTGCAGATAGTCCTCAGTCTAATGGCAGCAGCCTTGCCTGAAAGGTTAGGCAGCCCTCACACCAGCTGGGATATCCCATAGCCAATCACTGACTGATACACGGTACAAACGGCTGGCTCCCATACCTCAAGGTGAAGTGAGCCTATGATGCAGGTCATGCTCCAGAGCATCCAAGCCAAGACCACATCCAACAGCATTTTCCCACACCTTGTCCTGCTTCCTCACTCTCCTTCTCCTGAGAGCTCAGTACATGCCATGAGCCCTCAGTACATGGCATGCATCTGAGTCCCTGGCTCTGCTTCTAGGAGCCCTGACTCAAGACACAGGGGTAAGTTTAGATGGAAGGAGAATGGAGAGGTATGCCCATGGCAAGGGGGACATGACCAGTTAAGGATCTATCAAGAGGCCTTTAGCCAGAGGCCTGTAGGGATGGACCTGGAAGATGGTAGAGAAGAGAGGAGAAGCAGAGGGAAAATTCTGCTGCTTCCCTTCTTCTCGGTGCAGCCTTAGTGATCCCAGAGGAGAGCCATGTCACACAAAATGGCATCAAGAGCCAGAGAGGGCATAGAGCCACAGAGGGTGGCAGGCTTTGCAAAGACAGACAGGCACTGCCGGCAGTGTGCGCTGTCCACGAAGAGTGAAGGTCTGCCATTTCAGTTCCAAGTCCGGTACATTCTGCTTCCACTGCAAAGCTTTCTCCCCAGACTCATAGTTCCATCTCCCAGGGAAATTGCCCAGTGGCCTTCACCTCCCTAACAAACAGTTTTTTGATGGATTGGCCCCTCTGGGATTGTAGTTACCATACAGAGAGTAAATTTGTTTCGCTTGCCATTCAAATCTGTACTTCATATAAGCCTGAATCTCTTTCACTCTCTCCTATCCTCACTGTATCTCCCAGGAGAAATGGACCAGCTGGAGGACATGGCCATGGTGCAGATGGATGATAACACACCTGGTAGTTTTCGACTTCCCTGTCTCTTGTCTTTGCCTTATCAGGAGTATGTCAGAAAGGCCAAGAAACAAGGAAATGGAAAACTTGAGTAAAACCTGAGTAAAGTGCAATATATAAGTAGAAGAGCTGGTCTGAGTTGGGTGCTTTCCCTGGAGAGTATGAGCAGGGGAATTACTTAATGGGGAAAGCAATCAATGATTACCCTGAAGGTTAAAGTAGAATAATTGCAGGACAACAGAAATAAATGCAGTCATCCCTTCCTAGATTTTTCCCTCAGGGTTCCTTCTAAAATCCTTGCTTATAGTTTATTAACCTAGATGTACCTGACTTACAAAAAAGAGAGAGAAAGAGAAACAGGTTTTAAAAATGTGAGTGAAGTGATCAAATTCTCTTTCAGGTACTGAAAAGTCATTCTTGAATTAAATCAAGAGAGTTACAGCTTTGAAATGTAAATTATCACTCAATTTTAATTTATAGAGGTTCATTTTTCATCATTGGTTTGTGTGTTTCCGTTTTCAGATGATGAACATTTGTACAAACACTGATTCCATTAGCCAGCTGGAGCTCAACATTCCAACTTGGTTGTCCTTGCTGCTTTCTCCTGCTCTCACTCCATGGCCACAGTATCTTTCTGCATTACAAATACCATCATATGTCTCTGGTACTTGAAAACGGCACCAGATGGATAGCAGATACCTCCATGATCTTGCTTCACCTCTTAATTTCTGTTTCTCCAAGCCCCTCCTATTCCCCCCATATCATTCCACAGACACCTGAAAAACACCAAATCCCCATCAAGCCTCACCTTAAACATCTCCCTTCCATGCCTTTACTAACCACTCTGTTGTTTACACCCAGTGATCCTGTTACTCCAACTAACAGGGCTGCAAAGACCTGCTCATACACTCTAGTCTCTTCTAGATGGTGGGCTCCTTAAAGGATGAATTGGGTTTTGCAGTGGAATCTGTAGCACCCAGCACAGTATCTGGCATTAGCTAGGGGTACAATAAACATTTGTGGAGTTAATTAATGAATTTCATATTAAATTGCAAAAGATCTCCTTATTTTAGGGCATCAGCAGCAATGCAGGATTAAATTCTATTTAACTTAATTAAGAGCAAAATTCAGGAAGGCCAACTTTCTGCCACACTGCCTTTCCATGTGAGAGTCTGAAGACTCAAATTTCCACCAAAAAAGTAAAAAGTAGAAACTTGACGTTCTGGAATGATACACTGTTTGATGTTCAATATCTTGCCGGAAAAAAAAAAAAAATCAAAGCTGTAACATCAAAGCTTTAGTTCCTTAATTTCTAACAAATTACTGTGTTTTCATTACTTCATCTTCATGGCAGTGTTGATCTAATGTATACTGTAGTTTTCAAGGTCAATTCTCAATTATTAAGCCTGAAAGGAAATTTTGGGGGGTGTTTATTTTTAAAACGAGGGAATACCAGCATTTGATTTTAAGTGTTTCTATTCTATTTTAGGTTCTGTCATTCTTTGTTGTAGGAATGTGAGGCGGATTTCACCTTGTGACTTTGGATTCAATAAACAATTGTTTTTGAAAGAATCTCATTGTCTGTTTGTGTAATTGCCCAGTACAAAATATTCTGACAAAAATGGGGCCCAATAAAAAGAAAGTTGGACAATACGTTAAATCTATTCTCAAGTGCTACAATTTATTTCGATATGTATGATGCAATTCTAGCCAATTTAGAGTTCTAAGCACTGCTCTTGAAGATACTAATGAGTCACATGTCAGTATGCCCGCTTCAGAAGACTAAGGATGCTTAGAGTCTCTCACGCTAGCTTGGAGACCTTAAATAGAAACTGCAATTATGTTCCTCAGTGTGGAACCTTAACATGAATCCCTCCACCTGTGATTAACCTCATAGTAGGGCTTTTATGAGCATGTGGAAATATAAAAATAGACTTTGCACCAATGCCACCAGTTACTATGACTTTATAGAGACCAGTGCTCCATGAATAACATCAGAATAATAGTAGCTAAGATTTAATCACCACTTTTACTATATATCAGCCACTGTACTGAGGGCTTTCATACTTTATCCCATTTAACCTCCTCAAAAATCCCATAGAGTAGATACTTTTAAATCCATACTTCCCCATTGAGGAAACCATGGCTTAGAGAGGCCATATAGTTTATCCAAGATTGTTCTTTTGGATTTCAGTTGAACGAATATGATCAGACAATAGACCAACTCACAAAAATATAAAGGAGGAAATCTATGAAAGCTATGCATTTAAGAAAAAATAAAGAGGAGAAGGAGAACAAATGCAGAATTGGTGTTCCCAGTATTACTCCTGACAAACCCCATGAAAGCTGCCAGACTTTACCCCACTCAGCTCAGGGTGTAGACAACCTAACATACATGCGAGTCAGGAGGCTCCCAGGTTTCTGCACATAATACCTAACAGCAATCATACACTTGTGTGCTCAGAGTGTGCTATGAGCAATGTAGCCTTCCTAAGCACCAGGAATACATTAGGAAACAAGGCAAGAAAAGTCCCTATTCCCAAGTAATCTCCTTTCTGGAAGGGTTAGGCCAGGGCTTCGTCCAGATGTGGGCCTCTAGCTTATCCAATTTGGGGGGATCTTTTTAAAATAAGAGTACCAAAGGTTATTAATATAAAATTAGGTTGAGAATATTAATTTAGAATGAAATAAATCTGCAACTTTTAAAACCTAGCAAATACCACAAATATTGAAAAATATATATTTTTTGAAAAATAATATAACAATTTAATCACCTACTTAATGCATTATGAGTATTTTTTCTTTACATTTTGACTGCATAGTCTTTATTTTTTCATATGACTTTCAAATATCTTCTCCTGTAAATAGAATAGGAAGATAACCTAGTCTTTCCTCTAGTGTGGTTGAAAATATTTGTGTTTGTTTTTGATAGTTCAGCCAAAGTTTATTTCAGCTTCACAACTTAATATTGGGAATGACATTTTTAGCATTTCTGTCCATTTGGGGAAAACCTTTATCAAGCTTCTTTCACATACGAGCTGTTAGAGATAATTCTGCTACAGACGTTGTGCATTATGAACAGAAGGAATTCTGAAAATTTCCATATTGTGTGAGGACCATCAAAAAGAAGACACTATACAGTTTATCACTGGCCATAGTCCTGACAGGGGAGAATACTCATTTTGAAAGCTGATAAGAAGCAAATCTTCCTTTTAGAGTTTTTAATGTCTGATAATCGGCATAATTTTCTACAAACTAGCTTCTTTCCTCTTTCTTCATACATTTCAAATCTTCATACCGGGTGCCACAGGACATGTTTATATCAGGGTAGGATATCTGACCCGAAACCTCTGGCTCCCTATGCCAGCTAAGCCAGCACAATGGGCTATGGAGTTACTAGTGGAAGCCTCTCCTACACCTGGACAACTAGAAATAACTTCATACTCAGGGAAGTTACCAAACTCACACATCCCTTTAAACTCAAGTAAACTAATTTAGCTGAATCTCCAACATGCATATAGACACTCCAACACAACATACCACATGAGGCAATGGAGGAAAATGTAAGGTGGCAAGAGACTCTATCCTTAACTGATTATAGTTAAAGTATCTTACTTTGAACAACTTTACAGACACTCCCCTTACGGACACACTGTGGGATCCCTCCCAGGGCCTTGGGAAAGAGCAGCTTTACTGTAAATCTAGTTGGCCCATGGGTTACACAAGTGGTTCTCAATAATAGAGAAAGATGGAATTTTCTCTAGGAGACATTTGAAAATGATTGGAGATGTTCATTTTTGCTTGTCATAACTGGAGTGGGGGTGGGAGGATGCTAACGGCAGCTAGTGGGCTGAGGCCAGGAATGCTGCTGAACACGTTCCAGTGCACAGGAGAACCCCCTCCAACAAAGAATCATCTGTGTTGATTGTAAATGTAAATAGTACTGAGGTTGCGAAGCCCTAAGTTAGATAAATCAAACACATGCAAAGAAATCAATGAACAAGATAATTCAAATAGAGATAAATACTGCAGAGGCATTAGGTCACACAGAATGTGGTGAGGAAGTTATCCCCAAAGAGGCAGAGGTGGCTTTTAAGCTGAGATCTGAACAACACAGAGGAGCCAGTATGAAAAGGTATGGAGAGAAAGCTCTACAGGCAGACTGAAGGGTTAGTGCAAAGGCCCAAAGTGGTGATGAGCTTGGTGTTTTGAGGAACAGAGCAGACCAGTATAACTGGCTCCTAGTAGGCAAATGACAGAATCCAAAAGTGCAGGGCCTTGTACACTGGGTACAGAATGCAAAAGGAAAGTAATGGAAATAATCTGACTTAAGTTGTAAAAGGCTACGCTGATGCTGAGTGGAAAATGGAGGATAGGAGGGCAGCAAACTTTTCAGGGAGACAGATAACAGTTTATTGCAGTGGTCTAGGCAAGTGAGGATGGTGGCCTGGACTAGGTGATACCAGTGGAGAATAAAGTGGTGGACAGAAGAGGGATTTATTTTAAATCGGAGGGGGAAACGAACCATGAGAGACTATGGACTCTGAGAAACAAACTGAGAGTTCTAGAGGGGAGGGGGTGGGGGGATGGGTTAGCCTGGTGATGGGTATTAAAGAGGGCACATTCTGCATGGAGCACTGGGTGTTATACGCAAACAGTGAATCACGGAACACTACATCAAAAACTAATGATGTAATGTATGGTGATTAACACAACATCGGGTGCCTGGGTGGCTCAATTGGTTAAGCGGCTGCCTTCGGCTCAGGTCATGATCCTGGAGTCCCGGAATCGAGTCCCGCATCGGGCTCCCTGCTCGGCAGGGAGCCTGCTTCTCCCTCTGACCTTCCCCCCTCTCATGTGCTCTCTCTCTCTCATTCTCTCTGTCTCAAATAAATAAATAAAAATCTTTAAAAAAAAAAAAAAAAAACATAACATAATAATTTTTAAAAAAAAGAAGAGGGATTTATTTTGGAAGTAGAGCTTAAAGTTCTTGCTGAGGGATTAAACATAAAAATGAATAAAGAATGCCCTAAAGAACAACCCATAGGTGTTGTGGTTGAGCAACTGGATAGATGTTCTTGAGGTTTTCTGATATGGGGAACAGAGATTTTGAAGGGTGGCAAAATCTAAAATTTCTATTTGGCCATTACACATTTGAAATGCCATTAGACATTCAAATGGGGATGCTAAGGAGGCAGATAATTGACTGGTATTTAGAACAATGAAAATTTCATCAGATACACAGACTTAAAACTTACATTACAATGAACATTAACGATTATTTATTACATCTGATGTTTCACCAGAAGAATCTGAGCTGTGCTTAGCCAAAAACTGTCAAATGACTCTGAAATTCCAAGGACTCACTATTCAGAGATAAAGTATCTACCAAATGAAATGATATGAACATTGCCAAAGACTTCATTCCCCTCTCAGGAGTCAAGAAGCTAAAAATCCTGAAAACCCCCAAACATATACCCCTAGACCAGATCGATCCCTTGCATTCCAAACCATTAAATCAAAGCACTGACTCAACGGCATTCAGCATAATTGCCATTTTAAAAGATTCTCCTCACCCTCCGAGCCTGGGTTAGTTCCTATGTGTTCCCAAAATTCCCAATGGAATTATTTAGAGCAACTCCACCTGCTATCAGGGAAAAAATGTAAATGTAGTGCTTACTAAAATAACAGTAACAGCTGATGCTGGTGACCTGTTAAGCAGAAGATGGTAAGTTTCTGATCCATATAGTCCTGTGGGATTCAGATTGAGAGAGACCCCACCATTGATAATATGTGGCTTTCAAAGTTACTTAAACCATGAGGCACACAGGAGATGGGGAGAGAGACCATAGAAAAGGCAAACAGGTGAGAGACTGTAGAAATAACACATATCACATCCAATCATATTCCACTGAGGAGAACATGCCATGTGGTCATAACTATATTCAGGCAGGCTGGGTAATGTAGTCTCAGGCCAAGAACGCACTTCCCAGCAGCAACTCTATACTTACAGGAGAAAACACTGATCTCTGGTGCAGACCTGTGCATGTCTTCCACCCGCTTACTCGTCTGTGCCTACCTCCAGAGTGTAAGCTTCCTGCGTACACGTCTTCCACCCATTTACTGGTCTGTTTCTACCTTCAGGGTGTAAACTTCCTGAGCATAAGACTGTGCTTTGTTCAGCATTATGTGCCCAGAAGTCAGCATAATACCAAAGGAGGCACTGATATATAGGTCCAAAGCATGGACCCTGGTGATTACCTGAGCCCTAAATTACTATCCTATAGGTGCAGTATTGGAGTCTCTTTCAAGGCTTTGTGGTTATGATTAAGATAAGGAAAAAAAATTACTGCCTACCTATATCTGAAATATCTACCATGGCTGTTCCTGGACCCTCCACCAGGAGCACTGACTCCAGCAGAAAACTTAAGGCTAATTAATGGCATTATTATTCATATTAAACTAAGAGTAAAGGGGTGGCCACTGAAGAACACAAGAAAATGGAGTGGTTCCCAAACTACAAACAAGAGTGCTTTTCCATGAATGGTACCTTTGTGAAGTATGACATTGCTTTCCCAAAGGGAAACCGTCACATGACCTCTGCCATTCTACCCCTCCATGTAGCTTCTCTGTGCATAAAAGCCTTGGCTCGAAGAAATGCCTGGTGGTCCACACTGATTTTGACACTGAAAACATTAAAGCTGTCTAACACGAGACTAGATAGGCAGCATATCTCACCAAACACATCTGCTTTTCTATGTTAAGTAGCCAAGCAGTGTTCCCAAGCATCCATATAGTCTTTGTAGAACCATTTCAGGTAAGAGCATATTGTTTTGTATTCTGTTTAGAACTGAAACTATTTGGTTCCATCCCAAAGCACAACCTCATCTTAGTGACTGGCTTAATGTGAATTGTCAGACATAATATAATCAAATAACAGGTTTCATTAAGTTAGGGAATCTGTGGGCAGAAACTTTATAGCAAACAGGAGACAGGAGAAGAAAGCAAGTGTAAAGTCTCATTACCCTCAAGCAAAAATGGCACTATAAGTTTAGGCAAAACACTGAAACACTATTGAATGAAATTTGTTGAAGTAGAAGTAGGAACGCTTGGGCATAAAGAAGACTAGAACTGACCTTGGTTAAGCCTGCAAAATCAACAAGGTAAAGAGCCTGGTCTCGGGACATTAAGTCACAGCCAATGCCAGCATGAGAAAGTGGAGACCCAACAGATATGAAGCCAACATGATGCCACTGATTACTGTATAAAAATTATACATTGTAGTGAAAGGGGGTCCAACCATCCATAAGGGGTTATGTAACTCCTCTGATCAAAACCCTCTAATAGCTCACAACTCCACTCAGGTAAAAACCAAAGTGTTATTATCAAAAGGACCTAAGGTCCTACAAGGTTTGAGCTCATTTCCTTGAGCTCACTTGGGCCACACTGGCCCCTTTGCTACTCTTTAAACTGGACAATCATGCTCCCCACCTTGGGCTTTGTTCTTTGTTTTCATTTTTGTTTTTGTTTTTGTTTTTTTAAGTAAGTTCTACACCCAACATGGGGCCTAAACTCACAACTCTGAGATCAAGAGTCACCTGCTTTACTGTCTGAGCCATCCAGGTGCCCCTCTCACCATGGGTTTCATATGGTGTGATCCCTCTGCTTGGAAGGTTCTTCTGCCAGAGGCCTGTGTGGACTGCCTCTTTAATCCAGGTTTCCATTAAAGATCACATTCTCAATGGGGTTCTCCCTGCCCACTCTACATTGAACAACAGCTTCCCTCCACACATACCTCAGCACTGACCTTCCTTTACTTTTGCCCATAGCACTTGTTACCATCTGACATACTGTTAGTTTTCCATCAAATTTGTTTGTCTTCCTCCCTGCCTAGAATGTAAGTCCTGGAGGAGGAGACTTTATTTGCAAGGACAGTGCCCGCATCAGGGTAAGAAATGTCTGCCACATGCATAGGGAGGGACTAGAGCCACTGGGTCTCATCTGGTTGTGAGAGTGACTTGTGAGTAGAAACAGAGTGGAGAACTGGTCAAAACCAAAGTACTTATTAATGTTCAAACTACTGTGGTTAGACATTGTTCCAGATATTATGCTAGGTGGTGTTTCCACAAATTTAATGAAGTAAGCATTATTGTATCTACATTAAAGATGGGAATATTAAGTGATAGAACAGATAGACAGTGACAGAGCAGGACTAAGTCTCAGGCCAGAATGACTCCATGGTAAAGAAATCTTAGATAAGGAGGAGGGAAAACTTGGGTGATTAATAATGCTTTTATCATTATTCCTTCCCCAACTCCCTAAAATAATACAGAGAAATTGCCAAAAGGGTAATTAAAACCTACATAGATATACAGAAATTAAAAGAAAAGGACAAAGACACAGGGAGAGAGCAACACATTTTAGAACATGGAATTATATAGGACCTGATAGATTTATAAAAGCTGATTTCTAAGAACTGGCAGAGGAGGAAACCAAAGATAAGAAAGTCAGTTTGAGACTCAGAACCCAGGAAAGGCTCAAGTATTGGAGCTGTCAGCTACACAGGGGATGAGGGTAGTGTAAGAGGTTCAAAGCAAATGAATTAATGGAATGTCTATGTAAGGAGACTCACATACTGCCCTATTCCAGCACATCCTCCCACTATGACTACCCTCCTCCAGCCTAACAGGAGGGAATAGTTATTCTGTGGGAATACTGAACCAGATGGGGCTTTAGACTGAAAAAACACCAGGAGAGAAGTGCCTTACCAAAAACAGAAGCACAAGTTAAGGGAGTAATATAAAGGGAGATCTCCAGGCGCTTTCTCCCACTTGGCTCCCAGAGATGGCAGCCAGCTCAGGACTGTTACTGAAAAGTCCAACAAGTACTGACTAAGAGCCAGAAAATCCTCCAATCAACATGACTCACTCACATCCATAGAGCTTCAAACTGGATTTTTAGTGAGTGCCTCAATCTTACCTATAAACAGACAAGTCAGGCCACCAGACAAGTGAGGGACATGACCACGACCAACACAAATCAACATAAAAACTGAGAAGAAACAGATATAACATGAGATACAGAAGAAATATTCATTAAAGATTTAAAGAATAAAAATATTCTCAAATATTCATAAAAATCATGAACATCTCCAGAAAGATGAGATATTGAAAAATATCATATATAAAATATCATATATGGGCGCCTGGGTGGCTCAGTTGGTTAAGCGACTGCCTTCGGCTCAGGTCATGATCCCGGAGTCCCTGGATCAAGTCCCGCATCGAGCTCCCTGCTCGGCAGGGAGTCTGCTTCTCCCTCTGACCCTCCTCCCTCTCATGTGCTCTCTCTCATTCTCTCTCTCTCAAATAAATAAATAAAATCTTTAAAATATATATATATATATATATCATTTCACTCTTAGAAATTAACAATCATACAAAAATAGAATTACATACTAGAAAAAGTAGAAGGAAAAGGTGCCAAGAAAACATCACCAGAGGAAAAAAAAAGTGGGAACAACATCTGCCCAAGTTACAATACTTAAGAAAATAGAGGTTATCAAATAAATTATAAAAAATAATTTCCCAATTGAAAGGGCATGACAAGTGCCAGCCCAATGAAAGAGAAAAGACCCACACCAAGACTTATCACCATGAAGGCCCAGAAACCAAGGACAAAGACCCTATAAGTTTCTGAGGGTTAGGGAGTTGGAGAAATTATTGCAATCAAAAAATTAGAAATTACATGGAAACCAGAAGGAAATCGAGCAACAGGCCTAAAATTTCAAATCAACATGATTTCCAATCCAGAATTTTAGATCCAGACAGCTCCTAAACTGTGAAATCATTTAAAAAGACATCTTATGTTAGTTCTCAGGGGAAAAAAGGTACCTCTCAATTTTTTTTCTTCTATGATAACAAGATAATAATGTCTAAAATGGGTGAACATGAGAACAGCAAGCATATGCATTTTCTTTAGAAACACAGAAATAAATGACAGAGAGAATAAAGGACTATTGGTTTAGAAATGGTTAGTCCTCTGAAGTGGAACTTAAGGGTGAGAAGGGGAGGGCAGGGACAGCTGTTTTTCATTAAATCTCCTCCAGTACTATTCGACTTACTAATCTGTATACTCATATTACAACAACAAATGAAAATGAAAATGAAAAAAGAGAAAGACTGACAGATAAATTTGCTATGGTATCACCAAAATGGGCTTTTCAACAGTCAATTCTACTGAATTTCTGATGAAACTAAGGTTTTAATTTTGGACTAAAACTATCCAGAAACAGTTGACACATACAGAACCTGGCTTCTCTGCCTTAGTTCCTGAACATTTATGCTACAGAAATTAGTCCCTGCTGAGAATGAAAGCAGGGGCTTTTCTTCTACTCTAAATGAGGCCCCAGGTTCTATCATTCCAGATTCTGATACAAATGGCCTCTGTGTCATTTTTACTTTGACCCATGGTGACAGGGCTCTGCCCAGCATAGCGTGACAACAGCAGAAATATCAGCTACATTCTCTAAATCATCTTGTGCTGAATTTTCATTCATAACCACTGAGGACTCACAGAGGTCTCCTTTACACAGCAAAATGAAAAACAGTTCTATAGCCCCTGGAAATTCCAATATGGAGACTACTCATCTATCTGCACCCAACACAGGTGCAAACTCAAAACAGAACTACATATATACTCTTTCTCATAGTTAAGCGGTAAGACATCTACAGGAACTATTCTTCAGTATGAACAGCTGTACTGCATTTGACTTGCTACGGTTCTGTACTATGTGAGGAGATGGAGGAGAGGGGTGGGGATACTTGAGTCTTTCTGGCATCTAATTACAGCCTCTGCTGAAGGTCTGCTTTTGTGGTCACCTGTTTGTTTACTGTCACCCTGAGAGCCAGCAGAGGAGGAGGTGACGGTTTCTAAGACCCTGCTAGAGCACAAATTCTCTTTCCCTTGTTCTTAAGAATCCTGAGAAAACTTACAGCTTCCATGGGTATTAAAAATAGACATCTTTTTTGTCAGGTGCTCTCATAGGAGACGAGCTAGTTCCATGCTCCCATCTCTTTTGAGAAGGAAAGATGGAAATCCTTTGGCTCCCACTGGGCTGTCCGAACAAAAGGGGAAATGTGCACACTACCTGCCTGCCATTGTTGAAGACTGAAAAGCGCTGTGAATGTAAGTGAAGAAACCCTTTCATCAGAATAAAATTGAGGCATTTCAATACGCTTTTTACCCTAAATTTCTTCCTTTTCCTAGAAGGTTCTAATCAAAACTATTATTTTATGAAATAATTTAGAATCAAGTAAGAAGGTTTGAAAGAAGATAGCATTGATCAAACTCCTACCAAGAGTAAAACACTTTACTGTCATTATCTTATCCTGAACAGAAACAGTATTATTATCACTAACTTAGACATAAGGAAACAGATTACCGGGTCAACTAAATCACCTTAGATGGCACCATCTAAGAGTAACTGGGGCACAGAACAATCTCACCTGTGAAATATAAAAAATGCAACTTTATTCTTGTATCCCTTTGCCCCTTTGAAATAGCCCTTTAAAATGGATGAAAAGTCAGGCAGACTCAAGACTTTGTTGGTCCCTCTAAGGAAATTAAAGTCTTATAGCCAATTGACAGTCACAATTTGGTAATCATATCTGATTGCTTCCCTAAGTAAGAAGCACAGAAGAAAAACCTTGATCCTCTCCTCTCCTGGCTGCTCTTTCCCCTTCTTCTTGTCTACCACGTGACCTATTTACCTGCACTGTGGCTACCTCTTGACCAGGAATAGGGAGGGAGGAGGGGAAGGGCACAGAAACTTCCTACCTGCTGGCCCTGTCCTATGCCGACTGCCTGCTAGGGACCTGGCACATGAGAAAGCTGAGTCCATCTCCAGCACGCACATTCATAGACTCCCTGACAACTCCCAAGACCCAGGAGATGCACACTTTCCTCTTGGTGTTTCTTGGCCCTCCACCCTCGATTTCTGTTGGTTCACTCTATAGAAATGCTCTGTCCACTGTAATCCCATTATTCTTCAAAGAGGTCCTCTCAGGAAAAATGTAAAATGATTCACACTGGGACCACAGGAAAGACCCATGATAGCCCCTCTTCCATCAATGCAGCCCTCAGAACACTTCACCAGCCACTCTCTCTGAGGCAAGAGATCTTTCAAGCAAGAGACAATCTCAGGCCACTGTGCCCAACCTCAGAAGAACTTCATGCTATTCAAGTGGTCATGTTAAAGTCTCAAATAATCTTATTCATAGCTTGTGGAGTGGGGGTTGAGACTCACAGAACTCTAAGAACTTTCTTGAAAGGCATCCTTCTCTCAACTGTTCTCTCATTTTTTTTTTTAATCTTTTCATATCCTCCGTTCAGGGGATGAGTTTGGGGATTTGCAACTCTGGTTTCCACTGAAAATCTTCCTCTCTATCTAGAAATTCCCTTTGGAACCTTTTTCCAGTATCTCTTGAAGCTTCACTTAGTAGAATAAACCTATGACATGGGCAAAAGACTGAAGCCAGGATTCAAACCGAGGCCTGGAAACTCCAAATCTGTCCTCTTTCCTATAGGATCATAATGATCCTGGGAACTACACTGTCACTGATGAGACCACAAAGACACCTTATAACTGGCACAAGATTTGCCAGCACAGCCTGTTTGTTGACAGACAAATGTTCAAGGTATTTTAGATACAAAGGCCAAAACAAGGTTGACATTTTAAGAAATACGAATTTTTGGTAGACGTAGGAGGTTGATAATCTTTAGGGAAGTGTCAATGACCGTAAGACAGCAAGACAACCAATATTCTTGGTAGTAAATATACTAAACACAGCCTCATCTAATATAACCATCAGTGGGCTAACTTACAGGAGTTCAGCAATTCTGGTTATGTCATATCATGAATTATCAGAATTGGAATATCCATTAGAGACCAGCGTAGGACAGGATAAAATATATATTTTTGGAGCTGAACAAACATCTGTCAGCACCTTCATCTTATAGTGAGAAAACTAAGGCCCAGGGGAGTGAGTAACAGGCCCAACTAGCATGCGATAGAACCAGAACTAAGATCCAGGACTCAGCATACTTAATCAATAGCTTCATCTTTCACTTGACATTTGGTGTGGTTTCCCAGCTATTTAAAAACAAGAAAAAAAATCAAGTGATTGTAGATATGTTTTGAGAAGTCACATTTGCAGTAATGAGGCTCAGTGAAATTCTAAAATATCATCTGTATTTCCACTGAGTTTTGCATTATTAATATTAATGCTGCCTTCCTAAGACCAGGGTACAAAAAAAGATCAGAGGTAAAGAGGTAATACTTGTTAGATTTCATTCATATGTCATCTCTCCATTTTTATGCAAAAGCGTCCCAAACAACTGCATTTGTCTATAAAGATAATTTCCCTAGGTGTGCTGAAAATGAAACTGAATGATCTAAAGTATCATTTATGCTCAGCATGACATACTAATATTGCGCTGTGCTTAGTTAAAAAATAAGACTTTATTGCAGATTTTATATTTTGGGCCTCGTTTACATATTTGTCTCCAATCTGTGAAATATTTGTCTAGTTAACATTGACATTTTCTGATGAGGCAATCTATTCTGAAAGCTAGACTAAAACATACAGGTGGGCCAAAATACGTGTTTTCAAAGGATTATTTAGATACAGGTGTCATTTCCATTGCATATGCTGGAATACTTACTACCCTGAAGCCAAACTCATTTGATTTCTCATTTCCTTGATGATTAAAGTGGCCACAAAAAAAAGGGTCAGGGAATTAACAATTACACACACACACACAAACACACATACGTGCACACGCACATGTATATAATCAACATCCCTTAAATAAGAATCAGAAAGTAGTAAAACTTTGTAATTAGAGGAGAGTTTCTCACCATGAATGGGACAATGGGCTAGATCTAGATATACATACTATGCTTAGTAGGTGTGAAATAACTCTTCTAAAACAAATCATTGATAGTAATTGATTAGATAAGGGGGAGAGGGACCTAGGGGAACCATATATTTAGCCCAATGTCTTTATTTTGCAGATAAGGAAAATGAAACCTAAAGGTATTAGAAAAGCCAGACCAAGTACACACAGATATAGTCAAAACTAGAGTCTTCTCCCTCAACCTTCATTGATACATATTATCACTGAATTTTATAAAACATCAAGTACAGATAACAACCCACTAATACATGTACCCATGGAATGTAAATTTTTAACTTTAATTCTACACTGTATTTAATTTCTGTTTTAGATCTCCCACTCTACCAGATGGTATAAACTAAATCGCAGCCAATTCAAGAACTTGTCCATGTCCCCAAGTCCCCAGAGTAGCATCTGTGTTCTGTAAGAGCTTTCACGATGCCAAACATGAGTGTGTGTGTGTGTGTGTGTGTGTGTACAGTGCAGGGTTGTGGCCCTTGTTTGGTCTTTGTTATCTACCCATATCAATGTGGATTAAAACATCATTGTTCTGGTTGCTGGCCCAAGCTGGTCACTGATTATTCTTCTCCTCCTAACTGCAAGAACTCTCCCCGTCAAACTGCCTCTCAGCTGTTTGCAGGTCCCTCTCTTTTATAAGGAAAATATTAGGCTTCCACGTCTCTCTGAGAAACTGATTTAAGCTTCTAAGGCTCTTTTGTCCCAAGACCACACAACCATTTCTAGGCTTTTGTCCCAGCACCAAGAGATTCCTGAGATTCTGGGATGTTGCCACCTCCCCAAGCTCCCCTTGAAAACAGGGAAATAGGTTCTCCTCTGTTCCTGGGTTTTCCAAACCCATCTGGTGTCAGTATCACTACCATCCATGGCCTGGGGTTAGAGGCCAGACTGAAATCATGGGGTTAGGGGTATTAAGCCAACAAGTTATATGATGTAAGCTGCATCTTAGATCATTCTGGTTGCTGTATAGAAAGTGGGCTCTAAGGGACTAAAGGGAAATAGGAAAACACATAAGAAGGTTACCTGCTACTTCTATAAAATAAATAGGAGAAGTAGTGGAAAATAGCAAGAAGAGATAAGATATGGGGGATAGGCTGGGCTAGCATGGATAGAACAGCGTAGGACGGGATAAAATATATATTTTTGGAGCTGAACATTTTTTTTTAAAGATTTATTTATTTATTTGAGAGAGAGAGAGAGTACATGAGAGGGGGGAGGGTTAGAGGGAGAAGCAGGCTCCTCGCTGAGCAGGGAGCCCGATGCGGGACTTGATCCAGGGACTCCAGGATCATGACCTGAGCCGAAGGCAGTCGCTCAACCAACTGACCACCCAGGCGCCCCTGGAGCTGAACAAACATCTTGATAGATTAGGTGTATATTACAAATAGAAAAGAAGAACCTAGGATAAAATCCTAGCATTTTGTCTGGTAGTATTGCTGAGAAAAAAAAAAAAGAGTTTACAGAAGGAAGAAATGGTTAACAGTGTCAAATGCTGCTAAGCAGTTGTATACGTGGTTGTACACAGGATAGAAAACTGACCATGGATCTGGAAAGATGGAGGGCATGTAATAATGACTTCAGTGGAATGGTAGTATTGAAAAACTGATGGGAATGGGTTGAAGATACAATAAGAGATGAGAACATACAGACAGCAATTCATTACTGTTAAGGGAGCAGAGAAGTCAAGAGGTGGAGGAAAATGTGGTGACAAGAACGTTTTAATGAAGACGGGCATATCTGCAAGATAAGAGCAATGAGCCAGTAAAAAAGGAATAACTGATGAGAAAAAGAGGTCTGGAAAGAGAGTAGGAGAGACAGAAGAGGGCAGATGTGAGAGGGTAACAAAGTTCTTGAGAAATCAAGAGTTGACATGATCCAGAGCACAGGACAAGTTTGATCTCAGGCAGAAGCCAACATACCTGCAGGTCACTTCATTACAAAAGGAAGTGAAGAGCTGGTATTTACAAACCATGTGGGCTAGTAAATTAGGAATGGAAAGTTAACATTGTTCTTGTCCAACTAAATCCATTTCCTTTGTGAAGAATGAGAACGTATCAGCTGAAAGGTTAGGGGATGGGGGTATTAGAATTAATTGAGAGAGAGAGAACACGAGGTAGTTTTCTCAGAGAGTGTGAATTTGAAGTCTGAAGTCTGAAATGCCCAGCTGTGAGATTTCTCTGAACATTACACAGCTGTCAGGGGCAAGCCCAGGGCAAGCACCACTTTTGGTGTTTAGAGAGAGTTAGGTACAATATATGTGGACTGAGAAAACCTGGATGGATCATCCATACAGTTGGGAAAGTCCTGAGGAAAGATGAAGGAATGGTCAGAGGAGAAGACAATAAGCCAGGTACTGAAGTCATCAATGAATGAGGCCAGCAGATGAAAGAGACAAAAATGTGAAATGAGTGGAAAGTCCTATATACCACACTTTAAGGAACTGAAATTTCTAAAGGAGAAAAAGAAAAAAAATTAAAGCAGCAAAAGAGAGCAAGGAGGACAGTGATCCCTCCACCAGATCCTGAGGTACCTAAGGTGCTCAAAGAAATCATAGCCTTCTCAGAAAGGTGTCCTTGGAGAATAGCCAGTTTTCAGTCAGGAGGGAAATGATGAAAGAAATTATCAGGAAAGAGGCTGTGCAAGAGCACACAGTGGGGGAGTTTGGGGAAGTGGAGAGCAGTATGAGCTAGGGCCAGATTCAGGGGTGTACAGAGTAGTGAGAAAAAACGATTCTTGCAGTGACAGATGGTGTGGGAAGTGAGAGCTTATAATGGTGACTGAAACAAAAAATAAGTACTATTGTACAAATTCAATCATTTTAAGGTAATTTCTGAATTAAAGCAAACCAGAGCAAGCCTGACCTATATTAATTACTCTATATTAACCTCATCACTCTGATATTTATCCCATTGTGTTGTGAGAACTATGAAGCTATGAACTTTTTAACTTATATGATACAAAAGTTCATTAATCATTAACATATGATTAAATAAAACTAAAACCATATATTGACTTTTTAACATAATGTTCAATTAACTCATGACCTGGTTAAATAAGATAATGTGACAATAAGCATCTTGGGGATAGTTAATCTCTGTCACAGGGATGAAGTTTAGAATAGAGTTAAGTGGTTAAAAGTTTCCATCAGGATGTAACTGAATCTTCCCATTCATTCACAGGTAACAGAAAAAGCCTATAATTAGTACTTGTATTTCTTTTCATTTCTTTTCCTTTAATTCCTCTATTTTTTTAGAAATAGGTGGAAGAGAAGGGGAGACAAGAGAGGAGGGTAGAGAAGGGGGGAGAGGAGAAAGGAGACAAAAAAGCAGAGGAAAAGGGAAGGACAGAAAGGAAAAAGACAAGGAAAAGATGATAAGAGAGCTGTAGAGCCAGGAGAGGAGAAAGGAGGAGAGAAGGGGAAAGGACAGCAGGACTCGGGGTAGGAGGGAAGGGAAGGGAAGAGAAGGGAAGGAAGCAGGAGGTAGGTCCTGGAATTGATACTTCCTTACCAGAGAAAGAATGATGCCACTGCACCAGACCCTTGATTAAAAGAGATGCACAAGGGTTAATAAAGCTTGGTTTTTCCTTTAGTGTAAGAATAAAACATGGATTGTTAGTACCTGGAGTAAACAAAAATTGGAACTAGCTCCACTGGTAGCATTTAATTTGGCCAAAAGAGAAAAACAGAAAGTCAAGCAAAATGGGGAGACAGAGGAATATGCTCCAAAAGAAAGAATAACAACAACAACAAAAACTCAGAAAAAGAACTAAACAGAGACAAGCAATATGCCTGATAAAAAATTTAAAGTAATGATCATAAAGATACTGGATTAGAGAAAAGAATGGAAGAATGCAGTGAGACCCTCTATAAAGAGATAGAAAATATTAAAAAGAACAGATCAGAGCTGAAGAATACAATAACTGAAATTAAAAAACACATACACTATAAGGAATTGACAGTAGATTAGAGGATGCAGAAGAAGAACATATTGGTGATCTGGAAGACTGGGTAATGGAAAGCACACAAGCCGAACAGCAAAAAGAGAAAAGAATTTGAAAAAATAAAAATAGATTAAGAGATCTCTTGGACATCAAGAGAACAAACATTTTCATTATGGGGTTCTGAGAAGAAGAAGAGAGAGGGAAAGGTATATAACACGTATTTGAAGACACAATAACTGAAAACTTCCCTAACCCAGGGAGGGAAATAGACATCCAAATCCAAAAAGCACAGAGAGCTCCAAACAAGATGAAGGAGGTCCACATCATGGCACATAATAATTAAAATGTCAAAGTTTAAAGATAAAGAGGGAATCTTAAAAGCAGCAAGAAACAAAAGTTACCGACAAGGGAAAACCTATAAGACTATCAACTCATTTTTCAGCAGAAACTTTACAGCCCAGAAGAGAATGGCATGATATATTCAAAGCACTGAAAGGAAAAAAACCTACAATGAAGAATATTCTACCCTGCAAGGTTATAATTCAGATTTGAAGGAAAGATAAAGAGTTTCTCAAACAAAAGATAAAAGAGTTTATCACCACTAAATCAGCCTTATAGGAAATGTTAAAGAGATTTCATTAAGTGGAAAAATATGAATAAAAAGATGTAAAATATAGGGCACCTGGGTGGCTTACTCAGCTGAGCATCCAACTCTTGGTTTCAGCTTGGGGCTTGATCTCAAGGGGGGTCAGGCTCAGACCCTGTGTTGTGCTGCAGGCTCAACAGGGAGTCTGCTTGAGATTCTTTCCCTCTGCCCTTCCCCCCTTCTCTCTCTCCCTCATAAATAAATCTTTTTAAAAAAAAGATGCAAAATATGACAACATATACATAAAATGCAGAGAAAGGAGTAAAAAGGGAAGAGAAGGGGACAAAGGAAAGATTTTTTTCTTTTTCTGGTTTTTTCTTTTATGTTTAAACTTAAATGACCATCACATTAATATGGACTGCTATTTATTTAGGATGTTATATATGAACCTCATGGTAACCACAAACCCAAAACCTATGACAGATACACACAAAGAGAAAGAAAGCCAAATAAAACACTACACATACTCATCGATCACAAAGAAAGAGAGCAAGTGGAGAAGAAAGGAACAAAGAAGAACTACAAAAACAACCAAAAAACAAATTTTAAAAATGGCAATAAATATATACATATCAATAATTACTTTAAATGTAAATAGCCTAAATGCTCCAATCAAAGGACATACAGTGGTGGAATGGATAAAAAAAAACAAGACCCATCTACATGCTGCCTACAAGAGTCTCACCTCAGACCTAAAGACGCATACAGACTGAAAGCGAAGGGATGGAAAAACATTCACCATGTAAATGAAAGCAAAAAAAAAAAAAAAAAAGCTGCAGCAGCAATAATTTATATCAGACAAAATAGACTTCAAAATAAAGACTGTAATAAGAAATAAAGGGCACTGCATAATGATAAAGGAATCAATCCAACAAGAAGATATAACAACTGTAAATATCTATGCACCCAAAACTGGAGCATCTAAATACATAAGGCAGATATTAATGGGCACAAAGATAGAAATTGATAGTAACACAATAACAGTAGGGGACTTTAACTCTCCACTTACATCAACGTACAGATTATCCAAACAGAAAATCAATAAGGAAACAATATCTTTGAGTAATATATTGAATTGGATGGACAGAACAAATATATACAGAACATTCCACCCAAAAACAACAGAGCATATATTCTTTTCAAATACGCATGGAATATTCTCCCGAATTAATCACAGATTAGGACATAGAACAAGCCTCAATGAATTTAAGAAGACTGAAATCATACCATGCAACTTTTCTAACCACAATAGTATGGAACTAGAAATAAATCACAAAAAAAAATGGGAAAAACATAAACATGTGGTAACTAAATAACATGTTACTAAACAACCAATGGGTCAATAAAGAAATCAAAGAAAAAATTTAAAAATCCATGGAGACAAATGAAAATGTAAACACAATGGCCCAAAATCTCTGGGACACAGTGAAAAGAGTTCTAAGAGGGAAGTATACAACAATACCTCAAGAAACAAGGAAAAACTCAAATAAATAATCAAAACTTACACCTAAAGAAACTAGAAAAAGAACACACAAAGCCCAAGGTGAATAGAAGAAAGAAAATAATAAAGATCAGAGCAAAAATAAATAATGTAGAGACTTTAAAAAATTTAAAAAAAAAAAATGAAACCAAGAGTTGGTTCTTTGAAAAGATAAAGAAAATTGACAAACCTTTAGCCAGATTCATCAAGAAAAAAAGAGAAAGGACCCAAATAAATAAAATCAGAAACAAGAGAGAAGTAACAACTGACACCACGGAAATACAAAGATTATAAGAGCATACTATGAAAAATTATACGCCAACAAACTGGGCAACCTTGAGGAAATGGATACATTTCTAGACACATACAATCTTCCAAAACTGAACCAAGAAGTAATAGAAAATCTGAACAGATCAATTACAAGTAATGAAATTGAATCAGTAATCAAAAAACTACCAAAAAAAAAAAAAGTCCAGGACCAGATGGATTCACTATGAATTCTAGCAGACATTTAAGGAAGAGTTAATACCTATTCTTCTCAAACAATTCCAAAAAAATAGAAAAGGAAGAAAAGCTTCCAAATACATCGTACAAAGTCAGAATTACCCTGATACCAAAACTAGACAAAGATACCACAAAGAAGAGAACTACAGACCAATATCCCTGATGAACATAGACACAAAAATCCTCAATAAATATTAGCAAACTGCATAGAACAAAACATTAAAAAGATCATTCACCATGATCAAGTGGTATTTATTCCTGGGATGGAAGGATGGTTCGATATTTGCAAATCAATCAATGTCATAACCACATCAAAATGAAGAATAAAAATCATATGATCATCTCAATGGATGCAGAAAAAGAATATGACAAAATACAACATGCATGTACAATAAAAACTCTCAACAAAACGGGATTAGAGGGAGTTTACTTCAACATAATAAAGGCCACATATGGAAAACCCACAGCTAACATCATCCTCAATGGTGAAAAACTGAGAGCTTTCCATCTAACTTCAGGAACAAGACAAGGATGTCCACTCTCACCACTTTTATTCAACATAGTACTAGAAGTTATAGCCACAGCAATCAGACAAGAAAAAGATATAAGCGGTAACCATATTGGTAAAGAAGAAGTTAAACAGTCACTACTGTTCACAGATGACATAATACTATACACAGAAAATCCGAAGATTCCACCAAAAAACTACTAGAAATAATAAATGGATCCAGTAAAGTGGCAGGATAAAAAATTGATACCCGCAAATTAGTAGCATTTCTATTCACTAACAGCAAAGTCGCAGAAAGAGAAACTTTTAAAAACAATAAAATTTACAACTGCACCAAGAAGAATAAAATACCTAGGAATACACTTAACCAAAGAGGTGTAAGACCTGTACTCTGAAAACTATAAAACACTGATGAAATAAATTGAAAATGACACAAACAAATGGAAAGATATTCCATGCTCATGGATCGGAAGAACTTACATTGTCAAAATGTCCATATTACCCAAAGCAATCTACAGATTCAATGCAATCCCTATCAAAATACCAATGGATAATACAGATAATAACACAAAATTACAACAAATAATACTAAAATTTGTATGGAACCACAGAAGACCCAGAATAGCCAAAGCAATCCTGAAAAAGAAGAACAAACCTAGAGGTATCACAATTCCAGATTTCAAGATATAATGCAAAGCTGTAGTAATCAAAACAATATGATAATGGCACAAAAAAGCACAGATCAATAGAACAGAATAGAGACCCAGAAATAAACTCATATTCATATGATCCATTAATCTATGACAAAGAAGGCAAGAATATACCATGGGGAAAAGACAGTCTTTTCAGTAATGGTGCTCAGAATACTGGACAGTTACATGTAAAAGAATGAAACTGGACTACTTTCTAACACCATATACAAAAATAAATTCAAAATGGATTAAAGACCTAAATGTGAAACTTGATGCTATAAAAACCCTAGAAGAGAACACAGGCAGTAATTTCTCTGATACCAGCTGTAGCAACATTTTTCAAGATAAATCCCCTAAGGCAAGGGAAACAAAAGCAAAAATAAACTACTGGACCACATCAAAACAAAAAGTTTTTGCACAGCGAAGGAAACCATCAAAAAAACAAAAAGATAACCTAATGAATCAGAGAAGATATTTGCAAATGATATATCCAATAAAGGGTTAATATCCAAAATGTATAAAGAACTTGTACAACTCAACACCAAAAACACAAGCAATCTGATTTAAAAATGGGCAGAGGACCTGAATAGACATTTTTCCAAAGAAGACGTACAGAAGGCCAACAGATACATGAAAAGATGCTCAACATCACTAACCATCAAGGAAATGCAAATCAAAACCAGAATGAGATATCACCTCACACCCATTAGAATGACTAAAATCAAGTCGAGAAACAATAAGTGTTGGTGAGGTTGTGGAGGAAAAGGAACCCTCTTGCACTGTTGGTGGGAATGTAATCTGGTACAGCCACTGTGGGAAACAGTATGAGTTCCTCAAAAAAATTAAAAATAGACATACTGTATGATCCAATAATACCACTATTGGGTATTTACCAGGGAAAACACTAACTTGAAAAGATATGCACGCCTGTGTTTACTGCAACATTATTTACAAGAGCCAAGACATGGAAGCAGATTAAGTGTCTACCAATAGACAAACAGATATATATATACATATACATACACACACACACACATATCATACATACACACACAAAATGGAATATTGCATGGCCATAAAAAAGGATGAGATCGTGCCATTTGCAACAATATGAATGGACCTAGAAGATATTATGCTAAGTGAAATAAGTTACACTGAGAAAGATAAATACCATATGATTCCATTCATAAATAGAATCTTTAAAAAAAAATGAATAAACGAACAAAAAGCAGAATGAGAATTATAAATACAGAGACAAACTGATGGTTGCCAGAGGGGAGAAGGGTGGGGCGTTGAGCAAAATGGATGAAAGGGAGAGGGAGAGTCAGGTCTCCGGTTATGGAATGAGTAAGTCACGGGAATAAAAAGCAGAGTATAAGGAATAGTCACTGATATTGTAATAACTGTGTAATGGGACAGATGGTGGCTGTACTTGTGGTGACCAGAGCACAATGTATAAACTTGTCAAATCACTAAGTTGTACACCTGAATCTATTGTAAATTGTGTCAACTACACTCAAATTTAAAAAAAATACATATAAAGCCCTAAAAAAGAGTTGGACAAATTAAATAGATCAAAAGAATAGTTTAAAATGATGGCTTTATAGAAAACATACATTCCCTGAGAACTTGTTTTCCATAAACTGCTAAATTTTTAGGGCATCATAGGGAAGTTCTGCAATGCTTCGTGTCATTTCTTTTTTTTTTTCCCTTCATGTCATTTCATAGCATTACTTCCTACTCCTCTTTTTCAACTTCTAGTCACTTTTTATTCCTTCTCTCTGAAATTTTTATTAGAAATACCTTAATTTTAAAAAATTATAATACGCAACATGAAAAGATGGACAAACAGTTTAAACAAAGGTCATAGAAAAAGAAACACAAACTAGTGGTTGACAACATTAATTATCCTCCAATTTGTACAATTAAAAAAATTATACAAACTTTGCTGAATAGAGCAGACATATCTGATAAAATTTATATTTTAAACTTACCTACTGCTTTTGTTTTGTAATTTAAAGTGTTACTTTCTCTTATTATAAAAACAATGCATTTCATTCCAGAATATTCAGATTAACAAAAAGAAAAAAAAAAAAAAGAACACCCATAATGCCAGCCACTCAAAAGCATCTACTATGTATACCCAAAGGTGTCTTAAAAATCCCAATAATCATTTCTACCAAAAAAAAAAAAATGTTTCACCTGGAGCCCCAGCCATTTATATTCGATGAACACCAGCAACAATTTAGTCCACTAAATCTAAAAATTGTCTTCTTGCTTCATCTTGAATCTGTAATTTCATGTTATTCTTGGAAGCACCAAGTCATTCTGATTCCTCTCCATACACTCCCAGTATATAAGGCTGGCAGGAGAGCAGGCTGGGTGGTGCCAATTCATGAACCAGCTCTGGGGTGCCCCTGCAGCGGCTTTATCTCTAGGAAATTTTAAATTTTCACTTAATTAGTAATTGTTGCCTTTAAATATTTCAATGTAGTTCCTAGTAGCAAAGACTCTTTGGAGAGGAGGGGGAAACCTCAGGATTTGTTTCTGTACTAGAGATAGACAGAAGGCATTCTACCATAGATCCAAGAACCAAAAACAGTGAAAAATGAAGTGGGGAACTGACAGTAGAGTCAAGAATAGAAGCTAAGTAAAAGATAACAAGGATGAATAAGGATGAACTGGAAATGACCCAATGAAAGTCAAAGTGTACTTTAAATATTGTGTGCTGATAGAAGACCCTAAATAATCCCCCACAGACCCTACATTTCCCATTGGGGGGGGAAGCTAATAAAACGAAATCAATAGCAAAAACTACACTCTAAAGTTTGCTTGTGAAAACATGAGTGCATTTTGCAGGAATAGAAAAAGAATTGACCTAAAGAGGGTCTTTCAACATTCAAACATCTAGATAAGGTTTAGAAGCCATGATCTTAATAGAAAAGATGAATTATTCATTGACTTAGTCATTTATTCACTCATTGTAATTTCTGTGTTTTCAAGTACATGACTACTTTATGAGATAGCTCTGAGAGCACTTATCTTTTAATTAAGACAATGGTTTACTATTTTACTGTACGACTTTAGCCAAATGAGACAATCAGTGGAGAATCCTTCAAGATCTAAACTTAGGGCAATGCAATGAGGACTGGGTGTTGTTCGGAAGGGTTGAATCACTATATTGTACTCCTGAAACTAACATTACACTGTATGTTAACTAACTGGAATTTAAATAAAAACTCTAGAAAATGAAAATAAATAAATAAATAAATTAGGGCAATGCATGATCCAGCAATCCCACTCCTGCTTACATATCCAAAGGAAATGAAAACAGGATCTGGAATAGATATCTGCGCTCTCACGTTTATTGCATTATTCACAATAGCCAAGATATGGAAACAATTTAAGTGTCTGTCAACAGACGAAGGGATAAAGAACGTGTACTACATAGAGAGACAATTCTGTAATATATATATTCTGTAATATATAGAAAGAAATATATAATACATGTATATACATACATATTATATATATACACACATACACAGACAGAGAAATATCACTCAGCCATGAGAAGGAAATCCTGCCATTTGCAACAACATGGATGAAACTTGAGGGCATTATGCTGAGTGAAATAAATCTGACAGAGGAAGACAAATACCGTATTATATCACTTGTATGTAGAGTCTAAGAAAGGAGAACTCATAAAAACAGAGTAAAATGGTGGTTACAGGGGCTGGGGAATGAAGGTAAAGGGAAGATTGTGGTCAAAAGGTACAAACTTCTAATTATAAAATGAGTAAGTTCTAGGGATTTAATGTACAACATGGTGATTATAGTTAATAATATTGTATTATATACTTGAAAGGTGCTAAGAGAGTAGATCTTCAAGGTTCTCACTACAAAAAAAAAAGAAATAATAATTACGTGATGTGATGAACATGTTAGCTAGCACTATGGTGGTAATTATGTCACAAAATATAAGTATCAAATCAACACACTGTATACCTTAAACTTACACAATGCTATAAGTCAATTATATCTCAATAAGCTGAAAACAATAAATGAGGGCAAAGCCATGTCCATTCATAATTGCTATGGTGTCCAAGCCTAATCATCCCTAATGGCACATTATCATCTTTATATCATCCAGCCTTTCTCTCTCACACTGAGTATTACCCCTATAAGGCAGATAGCAAGTCCTATCCCCCACAATACTTGGGAAAACACTTGCCAGAAAATAGACTAGTATTAGAGGAATGAATGTCCAATAAAACCAAACTATTCACTCTTTTACAAAGGCTAAGAGTATGGTACAATTTTCAGCTATTCACTGTAAAGGTAACTGAAATCTCCATGATAAACCACGAACTAACCTGGATTGAAACATCCTAATGAATTTTAAATCATCAAAGCGATCCTCTTTCTATCTTTCTTTCAAGACAGAGCTTGCAAAGCACTTACAAAATTGAATAGACTTTTATTTATTTGCTTTTTCACATTGTTGGGTAAAATGTGAATATCTAGTAATGAATTTCATTGATTTCTGTCAAGCTGGACAAGAATTTGTAGCACTAGTCTTTTCAGGAAGAAAGGTAAGAAAGCTGTTGTATCAAACCTTGCCCCTTGTCAGCAAGATATTGGGAAAATATTACTCTGCACTGACTTTAAAAATGGTGAGATGTACATCTCAGGATTCAAGCCATATGGCTGAAGCCACTAGTGATACAGCCTGTACAAACAGGGAAATCAAAAGAACTCTCACTTACTGGCTATTTCTAAGTAGAGTGGAATGCCACAGGAAGTCCATCAACCAACTCCACGCAGCTGTTCTTGTTCACAAATGATCATTTGGAATTCCAGAGGAGAGATTCCCAAAGGCAGTTGCTGAAAGGCAGCAACACTGTGGGAACTGACAGCGAGTTGCTGAGTTACCTGAGGGACATAAGCTACCCCACAGTATGGAGCACTCCCGGCCCAGTTTTAGACACAGGTTAGATACCACTTCTTTCAGTCAAAGAAGAGAAGTGCAATTCAGAGAGGAAAATTCAAAGGTAATAAACTATTAGAAGATGATTATTATAATGGTTTAGAGATCAAAGTTAAGAGGAAGAGGATTCCTGGACCTTGTGGAAAGAGTCTCAAAAATACCTTCCAGTGGTCCAACGTTACCCACAGAAGAAGGGTGTTGTCAGGAGTACCAACACCTTGACTCAGGCTTAGTCAGGCTTGGAGTCAGTGTCCAAAGTCCAAACATGGAGAACTGGGCTGGACGAGTGGTTCTAGCCAAAGTTTTGATTGCTTATTCTTGAATGCACATATGAACCAACTGACTATGTGTGACTCTGTGGAGAGCTACCCATGGTGACGCTGTTCCCAAAATGTCCAATGAAAATAAAACCTCCTATTAGTTCTGTTTTCCAACCAAAGACAAATAGAAAATCTGAAGTTCATTCAGGGCCAGAACATATATTTCTCTAAAAACAATACTTCAAGCTCAGCAAAGTAGCAGAATCAGAAGTCCTCAGAATAATGCTCTCCTATGCATGACTCTTATGACTGAAAAACTATACTTTGATAATTTTTCCAGTTTCCTATATTTATTAGAGTAGAAGCCAGTGGCAAGATACCTAGATTCTCTTAAAACACTTTGGGGAAAGGAAATCACACTAGAAAGTTTCATCCAAAGAGTCATGGAGGTATTCCATGGAGTCACCTCCTGTCAAAGGATAGCCCAGACTTCTCCAAGCATAATACCCAGAGTTAAAAAAAAAAAAAAGAGGGGGGAGGAAGTGGTGGGGTATGAGGACACTGTAGCTTTCACTGCTTTTTACCCCAAGTCAAAATATCTGTGAGGATGGTGACTATAATTAATAATGTTGTATTAATATCTTTGAAATTGATGAGAGTAAATCTTAAAAGTTCTCATTACACACACACACAAACTGTAACTCTGTGCTGATGGATGTTAACAAGACTTATTGTGATGATCATTTCACTATATATATACATATAACAAATCATTATGTTGTTCGGAAACTAATACATCATACATCAATCATATCTCAATTAAAAAAATCTGTGATGACTTATTCCTGACAACTTGTCCATGATTGATGCAACTTCTGTATTGAAGTATTCTGCTCCCCTTCCCTTTCTATAAACTTGGAAGGGGAGAGTTTTGAGTCAGCAGTTCTATTAGACACTAATTTTAGCCACTTCCTCAAGTTATGTGTGCATCTCCTGCCTCCCGGACTCTCCTTCGGGCCAACCAGTCCTTTGCCTTTTATTACCACCAGCAGCTTGGCCCATCAGCCTTGGCTGAAGTGTGTGCCTCCTGCCTGCTTCCGGAATTCAAACAACATGGCTCAGATGAGGCCACTGGTGATGTATATATAGCTTGTACAAAACAGGAAAATAAAAGGAATGCTATCTCACAGGATAGACTTTGACATCCTTAATGGCCACAGTCAGAGTTGAATAATGCAACCCAAAGTACAGGGAAATTAACTCTCTGTGGAGTGAACTTTGAGCAATGGTCCAAAGGAAACAGCAGGGAACAAAATCCTACCCCATCATGGACACCATGCTCTTTGGACGAAACTTTCTAGCTGATTTCCTTTTCCCAAGTGTTCACACAGGCTTCTTTGTCTTCTGGAGCTGAGGAAATGCACCTATAGGGCGAGCTGTGTCTTTTCACAGCATTTCATGATGCAGCAGCTGGTCTGGTAATGCACCCCTTCACATCTTTGCTTACTTTCCCCTCACTCTCACTGCCTTAGTGTTGCACCTCCCAAGTAATACATGAATACTTTAAATCCTTGCCTCAGATTTATTTTCTAAGAAACCAAGGCTAAAACTCAATCTATGAAGTTTCACCTAAACTTAATTTTTCAGTTATTTCATTCATCCAAATTTTAGACTTAAAATATAACTAAGAGTAAATTCAAATTAAGTGTGTCAAGTCCTTGGGGAAATATTGAGAGAGAGATATATATACAAACTCACCAATTTTAAATTAAGAAATTTTTGTAATTAACTATCCTCCTTCAAGCACTCCAAAAAGTGTTAATAAAAATTTACTCTCAAAAAATCAACAAAGCTAAAATCAAAGATCTATCTCTGAAACTCTGGGGTAAACAACCAAAAACTTGTCAAAGGTTATTACTCCTCCTCTACATCAACATTATAATATATAGTACAGGTAACATGTACAATCCCCATTACAATGAACTTTATAGTCTCGACAAATTGATGTCTTGGGGCTCAAAACCTGCACATTTCTTAAGTGGCTGGAATTCATATCCTCAGGCAGCTGGAAATAAAATAGCTATGTCCAACCTCTCTAACTCTCTAAAATGAATTAGCGAACATAAACAACTGCTCTAAACACAGTTAAGAAGATGAAAAATAACATGAATCCTCCAAACAAGTGACTCTTTGTACAAATTGTACAAATCGTGTAATTTTCTTTTGGAGGGTGATCAGGATATTTGAAAAGGAAGGAGATGATGAGAATCAGCTGTGCAGTGAGTTGGGCCCTGGGGATTCAGAGATGAAAAATAAACAGTCCCTGCTTCTGATAAATTTAGAGTCTGATAAAAGAAGATAAGAGACAAATCAGAATTCAGAATTCACTGCAATAAGTATTGAAAGTAATACATTTCATGTTACAGTAGCACAGAGGGCAGTTGCTAATCCAACTTGGAGGAAGTCAGAGATACCAGTAGATGTTCTAGTTAACATGCTACTGTTAACTTTTTTGAGGCATGAATTTGCTCAAGGAAGGAAAATAAGAGGTTTGGTTTAGGATGTGCTGCCTTTGAGGTACAACATCCAGGTGTAGACAAATGGAAAATCAGGCCTGACGTTCAGGAAATACTTCTAGTCTAAAGAAGGAGATGTGAGTCGGGAGGATACGGACTGGAGTTAAATGCATACGTGAGAACATCCAGGGAGCATATATCAAGAGAAGAGAGGGGTGGACTGGGAGGAGGCTGGAGCCCAATTTTGGAATCCCCGGGAACACAGCTATTTAGGATGAACAGGGAATTAGAGAAAGAAAACAGAGAAGAGTAGTCAAAACTTAGGAGAAAAAAAAGCGCACATTATCTCAAATGAAAGTTGGAAAGTTTCAAAGATGACAAATGTTCAGCAGTTTCAACGCTGCTCAACAGTCATCCGAAATAACTGACCAGAGAAAAGTTACCACTGGATTTGGCAGTGAGCTGGTCATGCTGAGAGGACTTTTTCAGAGGCAGGATTGACCAAACCCAAGTTAGAAAGGGCTGAAAATAGAAAGGCAGGCAAGAAAGTAGAAAAGGTGATGAGTCACTAGCGTGAAACAGTGATACTGCATTATTACATTGGGTCGAAAACGTAAACTGCATCAAACACAGTTGCTGTGTGTGTGTGTGTGTGTGTGTGTGTGTGTGTGTGTGTGTGAGAGACAGCTTGTCTTCGCTCTTCCTGGGGTCTGCATCATCTCAGTGGGTCTGGTCCCTTCTGCAGTCTAGTGTTCTTGGGTGCCCTTTGTTAGTTCCCACATAAATATCTTTAGGGGACCATTCTGGCTTCTGTGGCTAGCTGGGATTTACACACTCAGCTCCCTTTTCATAGGCTTGAAGCAGGAGAACTGGGCTGGAGAACAGGGAACAGGGACTCACAGTCTGCCTCCAGTTTCCCAAGAGAGTTTGCTGCTACCTGCTTTGCCTCGAGTTGCCCTCCAGGTGCTGCCCCCTCTGGAAGTTAAAAACTTGTGGTGAGGGGCGCCTGGGTGGCTCAGTTGGTTAAGCGACTGCCTTCAGCTCAGGTCATGATCCCAGGGTCCTGGGATCGAGCCCCGCATCGGGCTCCCTGCTTGGCGGGAAGCCTGCTTCTCCCTCTCCCACTCCCCCTGCTTGTGTTCCCTCTCATGCTGTCTCTCTCTCTCTCTCCCTGTCAATTAAATAAATAAATAAAATCTTAAAAAAAAAAAAAAAACTTGTGGTGACCACCACACTCCCCCCTCCCCACAGCCCCAGGCCTGCTCCCCTTACTGCAGGATAATGACAGGACCCCTGACAGCTGTAAGAGGGACAGACATAGGCCTCTGTCCGGCACCACAGAGGAAGAAGTAAGAACTTAGCTACAGGTCTCTATTCTTTGGTGTCACTTCAGTTACTTTTCAGTTTTATTATTCTCTAGTCCCTCATTTATTATCTACTGGCATAGATTCAAGTACCTTGATATGAAAACTACTTCTTGGATAGAGAAGAGAGACTTCATACATTGTATGAGATCATCCTCTACAGAAACTATGCCAGTTGTATGTCTCTTGCTGTAAAATCCATTTTCCATTCTTTTTCTAAGGAATTTCACTCCCAAGATTCCCTTGGCATCTGGATTCCATGTAACTGCAGCCAGGGAGAGGCACTGGCCAAAGACTGGAGGGCAGGAGGAGAGAACTCAGGAATTTCTCCCTCTCTTGCTCGGCTTCATGCAGCACCTTCAGCATGGCTGTGTCTTCCCTGTCACTCCAGATTCACCATGTCCTGGCCATGGTTCTCACTCCCTGAAGGTGAGCCTGGGTCCCAAGTTCTGGTCATACCACTGCCTCCCACTATCTCTCCAGCCTTATGAGCACAGATCCCTGCTGTCGCTTATCTTTTTGATGCATCAACCACCCCCACTTAAGTGGCTTCTCAGATCTTCCACTACCCAAGAACAAATTCCCTAAATTAAACTTCTCCTGTTTAACCATCTAGAGTGGTTTCTGTCCTCTGATTAGACCATCACAGAGAAACCATCATAACCAGATGTAGGAAGCACAGTTTTAGGAGGATTATTAGCAAAGACAGAGAGAAATATTGATCTCTATCAGCCTTCATTATCACACTCCCCTACCCAACTCAAAGTGATAGAGAGTTCACAGTGTCCTCCCTAATGAGAAAATGTAAATGGATTTAAAAGCAGGAAAACATGGATTCAAGGAAACACAATGCCATGAAGGACAGAAACACTGTGAAGTCAGGGCTCTCAGACAATGAAGGCTGATGGTCCTGAAGGCAAATTAGTTGAGGAAAAAGGGGAACTTATTGGAGGTTGAGAGCTATTGGAAAGGGAAAAGATGTCAGGATGAGATGCATAGGGAAATGTACTGAACAAAATCAGAGGAATTGGGGTGATCAGACTGCTTAGTAAAGTTAAAATATCTGAGATCTGTGAGGCGGAAGGGACACAGGGCTCTGGGGAAGAGGAGAAAGAAGGAAAGACTACACTAGAAAATAGGGAAGGAGGGAGGTATTTTTTTTTTACTCCAAGAAGAAACAGCAAGTATGCTAAACAGTTTAAGTCTCTGCTGATATAATTGGACCAATAACGCTTAGGTATATACAGCTTCTCTCAAGGGCTAAGGACCATAGTGCTATGTCCATATAAGGTTTACCTGGGGTGATCCAACTGAATCACTTATGGAACCTTAAAAATAAAACAAAATAAAAACAAGTTCCTGGACCCCCCACTCTAGAATTATTGAAACAGACTGTCTAGGGGGTGAAGCTTTGACTCTGATTTTTAAAGAGCTCCCCACTCAAAGTTGAGAGGCCCCGCTGAAAGGGTTACCTGCAAGACCTCATGGGTAGAACAAACACTAGCATAGTTGAATCATCTCCCAGCATCCAGGAGTAGAGGGAAACTTCTTTAACAGAAGTGAGGAAATCTGTCTGATTTCACAGATCACAAGAATTAGGAGAAACATTTCACAATAAATGTTTCTGGATACTCTGGACAGTAATAATGGAAAGTTGTTTCCAGCACACCTGGGTAAGCCTTCTGTTTGACGACTGCCTTGGGAGGAACCTGTCTCATTATAGGCCAGAAAAAGAGTTTGATATCTATGCATACTTCCTTGTTTAGGATGTATACGTCTATGGATCTCCTCCATTTCTTTTTCCTGCATTTGTGGTTTGGTCCTGAAATAATTTTACCCAACTTTCCTCGCTATGGCAGTTTCTTCTAATTCTCAGTTGGAAGGTTCTGGAATATTAAACAAAACAAAAAGACTCTTTGAAAAATATTATTTTGTAGAGCTATTTGCTGCACTTATTTTACACGCAGAATGATGATTACTCCTCCAGGCCTTTTTTTTTCTCCGTCCTTTTTTTGTTTAGAGAAACTAGATAAGTAATTTTTAGAAAACAGTCACAGACACCCATTACTAAATGCCTAGCACATTCGGGGAAGCTTCAAGACCATTTGTAACACCACTGAAGACATTTCCAATAACTGGCACAATTTTGAAATGGAAATTGCTCTTGGTGTTAAATTTTAAAAGCAATTTTGTTTGGAAATATTAGTGCAGTCTACAAAGAAAAATCAAATCATACGGCTAAGGGGATAATGGCCTTTGAAGCTTTAGCAGTAGACTGGAGATTTCTCATTCTTTCCTTTCTGCTTGCTTGCCTTCCTTCCTGTCTTCCTTCTTTCCTTGGTTCTGGTAGATATGAGGAACACAGTAGTGAATAAAATACCCATTATCTCTGCCTTCATGGAGCTACAGTCCAATGAGAATTAGATAGTAAGTAAAGAATTATATCAAAAAAAGCAGTTATAAATGTGAGCACATCTGGACGCAGTATTTTACATAGGGTGTCAAATGAGAGGTTTCAGTGCCTTTCAGATACATAGGAGAAAAGATAGATAGGTGGGTGGTTGGATGGTTAAAGTCAAAAGATAGGTTGTAGTTAATAGATTGCAAGGCTAAAATTATCCTGATTCAAAGTTGTTTCCTTTGCATCATTTGAAATGGCCTGGATGAAATTTATTCTTTCAGGTAATAATCACTGAGTATTTAACATAGTGGTAGTACATTTGTGGTCTTCACTGACCTAGGCTTTAGTGTGAGTGGAGGGGAAAGATGGGTATGTTTGGAATGGTTAAGCAGAAAGCCCTGCATAATTCAAAGCCAAAACGAGATCCGAGGCAGGGACTGAAAGAGGAGTCCAAAGGAGAAGATCAGGAGCCCCGTGCACAGGGTCAGGAGAGGAGGAGGACACGGAGAGAAAAAGCATTCCGATGAGGGAACAACTAGAGGTTTCCCCAGCTATCTCACAGTAGAGTATTCCAGTGAACCTTTCCTAACCCAAAATGACATAAGGAAAGACGCAAGTACCGGTAATTTCTATGGAAAAACTTTTGAGCATTCTCAGACCCCAAAAATAACCTCCTTCAGGGTTTTCTGATACCTGCGGACACATCTTGCTAACGGACGCACAAAATAAATGGAGACAAAGCCCAGATGCTCACGGTCACAGGTCAAGGCTCTGAGGCTGGAGGCTAGGACGCTGAGCGTGGTTCCCGGGGAAGGAGCCCCTTGCTCGCATGCCCACTGCTCTGCAAGGCTCGCGGCAAGACCAACCAAGGCTGCACGCTGTTGGCGCTTTCCACCTCTCACCGTCCAGGGGGTGAGCCTCCTCGGATTTCTTTCAGTTGGCAAAAACAAGAACAACAGTCCCCCCTTACCTGCGGGGAATACATTCAAAGGCCCCAGTTAATGCCCGAAACCACAGGGAGGACCGAAACCTCTGTATACTGTGTTTTTTCCCCAAAGTTTTACTTATAAGTTAAGCACAGCAGATCAACAGCGGTAAAAGATTAACGTACTGTACTCACCCTTCTTCTGGTGACGTGAGGTGATACAACGCCCAGGCCACGAGAGGAAGTGAGGAAAATGCGCAGGCGCTGACACGCAGCGTGAGGTTACTACTGACCTTCCGACGCTGCGTCAGAAGGGGAGCATCTGCTTCCGGGCCACGGCTGAGCGCGAGTATCTGAAGCCAGCGACAGACAGCGAACCCGCGGATAAGGGGACGTTACTAACGCAGGCCTTGTGTAAAATGCAAGTGGAGTAGGCAGACGTTCGAAGAGCGGGGATACCGGCGCACCAAAGCAAATGGCGTAGAAGGAAGACAGATCCTGGCATGAGCAGGGGTGCTGTGAAACAGAGTCGTTGTGAAGTCACTCAGGTCGGAGGGCCAGTCAAGACAGTGACTGAAGCCCCCATCAGAGGGTGGGTCTGTATATGTATATATGCATATGGGTATATGCATATGTATAGGTGTGTGATATACATATATTATTTATTAATTAGTACGTAAGACGCAAAAATACTAAAAATTTTAGCCAAGGCAGACTCATAGACTGAGAACAGGTAAGAAGTTGAGCCAAACTTTAGGGAATTTAGAAATTGAGAAGATAAGAGTTTAAATAAAACCGGACAACTCCCCCCCCACACACCCCTTCTTCTTGCTGCCTTCCAATCTTTCCCCACCTGTTGTCATTATATTTCAAAAAAGAAGCTCTTATTATGACCATAAACTGCCCTATGACTGAAGTCAGTTTGAAGGCTTATAGAAAAGTTGTCTAGCAGTTCAAATTTTCTAATACCCAACTATTTCATTCCATCTTAAAGTAACCCTCAAAAAGAGGGGGAAAGTCTCACTTCTGTGCATTAGTCCATTCAGGCTGCTATAACAAACTACCATAGACAGGGTGGCTTAGCATTTATTTCTCACAGTTCTGGAGGTTGGAAATCCCAGATCATGGCACCAGCAGGTTCGATGTCTGGTGAGAGGCTGATTCCTGATTCCCAGATGCAAGGGCCCCTATGTTCTCAAAAGTGGAAGGGCCTAGAGAGCTGGCAGCCTCTCTTTTACAAAGACACTAATCCCATCATGAGGGCTCCACCCTTCTAACCTAATCACCTCCCATAGTCCCAGCCACCTTGGAGGTTAGGATTTCAATATATGAATTTGGAGGGAACACAAACATTATATACCTGAATTGAAATGGGAAAAAAATGTATCTGAGTAGTTTATATAGTAAACATCAGCTATAGTCCCCAAATTAAGAATAAAACATTAAAAATATATCTATGTGTATTAAATACCCTTATCACAGGAATAATCCATCATTAAGGAAAGTCTTTTGATATCATAGATAGAAAATAGAAATGTACTTTCTTTTTTGCTGGTGCATTTAAGTATTAGCTCTTTTGTAATTGTATGCCTCCCAAGGCTATGTAAGAAGTCAAATTATTCCAGAAGTAAATAAGACAGAAAGCTTTTCTTATACAAATGATTCTTGAAAATGACTTAAACTTCAGCACAATTCCTTAATTATTCATTGTTCTTTGTTGCACTCATCAGCTCTTTTCTCTTTGTTTCACAACGAAGAGCTACCTTTCCAAAAAGGAAAGGAAAAAGCACTTTGAAAAAAGCACGTAATTTCTCTGAGCCTGGAGCTCCTCCTGTGCAGAACAAGGGCAGCAGAGGCTGGGGTGGTGCCTGCTACAGCCAGGGGGCGCTCCAAGCAACTCACAACCACCAACTCAGTCCTCACTTCTTTGAGGCGCCCCCCCCCCCCAGTTACAGGTAAGGAAACTGCAGTTGAGCTACTTGCCCATGGTCACATAGGGAAGGGAGAAGACAAGTGAAGGTTCAAGTCCAGGGATTTCAGCACCAGTTGTGCCATTGATCACCATGCTGCACTGTCCTAGGATCCTTCTGTAGACCAAACCAGACAAATTACATGAAGCATTTATTACCTTTTAAAGGATTATGCAGAAGTAAGTTACCATTTTCATTTAAGTGAGTGATGAAATGAATATCCAAGGCTATTGTGAATGACATTAACCCAAGACCTTCACTCTAAGTTGCCTGATTTGAGAGGCACCTGGGTGACTCAGTCTGTTAAGCATCTTTTTTTTTTTAAGATTTTATTTATTTATTTATTTGACAGAGAGAGAGAGAGAGAGGGAACACAAGCATGGGGAGTGTGAGAGGGAGAAGCAGGCTCCCCGTCGAGCAGGGAGCCCGATGCAGGGCTCAATCCCAGGACCCTGGGATCATGACCTGAGCCGAAGATAGACACTTAATGACTAAGCCACTCAGGTGCCCCAAGCATCTGACTCTTGATTTTGGCTCAGGTCCTGACCTCAGGGTCATGAGATCAGGCCCTGCATTGGGCTCCACACTGAGCATGGAACCTGTTTAAGATTTTCTCTCTCCTTCTCCCTCTGCCCCTCCCTGCTCACATGCTCTCCCTCTCTCTCTCTCAAAATAATAATAATAATAATAATAATAATAATAATAATAATAATAATAATAATAAAAGTTACCTGATTTGAGATGTCAAATGGGAGGAGAGAAAAAAAGACAGACTTTGCATGTTTCACAGTACCTTAAAATATTATTACTGACATTTTGTCTCACCCTGAGTAAAATAAAACCTTGATAATATGTGATACCTTATGCCTTTGGTGTTCTGATTAAATCATACATGAAAACACTAACCTATTTTGTGGGTGAGATTATACTGACTCAGGCTATAAAATTTTTATTTTAACTCACTTCATATTTTAGGTCAGATATAAGTAACTAGTATATTATCTGTCACTGCCTGAGAAATTTGAAATCAATTTTTTCTAATTCATTTGAAAAACTATGTGCTGCAATGATCAAAACTAATTGTTCAATCTTGAATTTAGATTTATTCTATCAATAAAGAAACATAGCAACCACAAATTTATACTTTTATTACTATTCTTTCTAACTGCAATACTTTAAAAGGTATTTCCAATTGTTTTTCATCATTTACCTGTAATTGTGGCAGAGATGAGCCACACCGACCTAAAATATCATCGAATAACATTCATAAAAATAGAAATGTATGACACATTTAAATAGTTACATGAATATATTTAAGTCACAAAACAAAATAAATGTTAGAAATTGTTCTTTATCAATGTAAAGCATCATAGTTATCATTACTTTCAAACTTGTAAACAGCTTGACATCCATGAAACATGCATTCATGGACTTCAAAATCTTTTTCTTTACACTGTGTCATATTTTAGACATTTTATTTTCTTTTGCTGTAACCTGCTTAAAGTCATCAAAGTAACTCGAACTTTGTTGAGTCTTAGTGTAACAAGCAAGAAGTTTGTGTGGCAAGTTGTGGAATGTCTAATGGTATACAATCAAAAGGGCAAACAATGCAATGTGGCAACACTGAAAAGTCCACTAAAGGTGCATAATTGTAAATCCTCTTCATAGGGGTTCTTGTCTAAGTAATTTCACTTCATTTGTGGGTGACCCTCAGGTAAACTAGAAACGTCTAAGAAACTGCAGAGCCCAAATTCCAGCACTACAGTAATTATTTGAGGGGCTATAATATATAATAATTTTTTCAAGAGCTAAATGATATTCTAATATTTATTGTATTTAAGGATGAAGTGATAATTCTAAAAAATTGACTAAGTGGTAACTATGCTTTAAGTACTTACTAAAGGCTTTAGGCACATTGTAGTTAGAAATAAAGAAAATCGATTCAGTTGCAAATACAAATGACTTATGTAGAGTTAGGAAATGAAATGGGTCATTAGGAATCTGGGTTCAATCTGGTGATGTTTGATGATATTTTATTCCAGGAAGCTAAGAATCCTCCTATTTGGCTTTTTCACTAAGGCTAGCGATGATTAATAGGAAAAGTGGAAAGGAAAGGCATTTTATTAATATTAGCCACTGCCTAAAACACTTCCAAAACAAAATTCCTGGTGACGCTGGACAAGAGCCCACACAGCTCAGGCTGAAGCCTAACCAGGTCTTGATTTTCCTTCTTGCCTGGATTGCTGTGAGCCCCCAGCGATGGACATAGTGAAGCATAGGAGAGAGAAGAAATATAATAGGCTCCAAGGGAACCACAAGTCACTTACTAATGTCACAGAATAGCAGCCAAAGAGGCAGAGACAAGCTATACCCACATAAAATACCATAGATTAATGTTCATAAAAAAAGAAACGTGCAATACATATTTAAAAAATTAAAGCAATTTTCATTATGTTTTAATGTTTTAATGACTCTTAATGTTTGGAAGATAAAGTAGCCAGAAAACATTTCCTAGGGGTTCTGTCCTAGTTGAGGGAGTATGATGTTTTATGCATCAACTTGGCTATATTATGGCACCCAGTTCTTTAGTCAAACAGTCTAGATGTTGCTGTGAACGTATTTTGTAGCTATGATTTTCACTTATAGTCAGTTGATGTTAAGTAAAGCAGTGAGCCCCATCCAATCAATTGAAGGCCATAAGTGCAAAACTAAAGTTTCCCAAGAAGAAGGAATTCTGACTCAAACCTGTAACGTAGAAACCCTGCTTGAGGGGCACCTGGGTGGCTCAGTCAGTGAAGCGTCTGCCTTCAGCTCAGGTCATGATCCCAGGGTCCTAGGATCAAGCCCCTCATCAGGCAGGGAGTCTGCTTCTCCCTCTCCCTCTGCCTCTCCTCCAGCTTGTGAGTGCTCTTTCTCTCTCTTTCTTGCTCACTCTCACTCTCAAATAAATAAATAAATAAAATCTTAAAAAAGAGGGAGGGAAAAGGAAGGAAGGAAGGAAGGAAGGAAGGAAGGAAGGAAGGAAGGAAACCCTGCTTGAGTTCCCAAACTCCTAACCGGCCTTGCATATTTTGGATTTAAGACTACAACATAACCTGAATTTCCAGCCTACCTGTCTTCCTTCTAGATTTTGAGCTTGCCAACTCCGCAATCATATAAACCAGTTCTGTGAAGTATATATCAATCAATCAATCTTCAAAGAGAAGAAAGAAAGAGCAGAACTCTGAATTATGTGGAATGGTTAAGTTGGTAAGGTAGAGATAGGGGCATTTGAGAAATATTTAGATGCTTAAAATATGTAACAATATATTTTATAACCTATGGATGGCATATTTATTTTCACCTGGCTTAAAATGATCATATTTGTGACTGTAAAGAAGTTCACAATACAGTCCCATCAGCAGAACTTTTTCTAACTCACAATGCATTAATTTTAGTAATGTAAGAACAAATATATATGAAAGCTCAAAAGACGAAAATAATAAAGGTAAGTGATTATAATACAACCAAAAATCTTCTAAACTACTCCTAGGTCAAAGAGGAAATTTACATCTCTAACTATAGAGATCTTTGAGAATGTGATATATACCAAATGTATGTATTTGGCTTCACACTGAATGTGACGCCCTAGTGTGGCAGTATTTGGAGGTGGGGCCTATGAGAGGTAACTGAATTTGGAAGAAGTCTTAGGGATGGGACCTCATGTTGGGATTGGTGCCCATATTAGAGACGAAGAGACCAGAGTCCTCTCTTGGCTTTATGTGAACACCGTGAGAGGGTGAGCTGTCTCCAAGCCGGGAAGAGGGCCCTCACCAGAATCTGACCATGCTGCCACCCTGATCACTCATTCCCAGCCTCCAAAACCGTGAGAAATAAGTATGTATTGTTTAAGCCACCCAGTCTATGGTATTTTTTTACCATACCAGTTGGTAACCCAAGCTAAGACACTCAACCAACCTAATTTTCTGCAGAAGTAAGCCAACAAAGAGAAAGTGTTTGAGAAAATTGTATACCATTGTGGAAAAGTCAGGAGGCATTTTACCTGCACATTGCAAATGTCAAGGAGCTATAACTTTTAAATAATGCAGTTAAAATGAGATTATGAGTAAGGAACAGTGTCAACCTCTTCCACCACTGGCCAACTCAGGAAGAGAGACCACCAAAGAAAAACATCTATCCTGGATTGTTCCTGCAGATAGAAATCACCTGGTCAAAGGATAATTTTTCAGAAAAGAAAAAAGTAAAATTGTGGCTCTCATACAGGTGTAAAATTGAACACATGTTACAGATTTTTTTTAACTCATTAATGAGGAAGCTGGAGATGTGTCACAACCAGTTTCAGGAGTTAATATTAGAATTCGTTTACATGTGTACAGACAAGAATTCTATCACATTGCTTCCAGTTACCTGCAATTTATATAGTTGTAACATAGCTCTCATAGAATCGGAACCACATGATGTCATATTTAGAAAACTAAGTAGAGAGGCTTGTGGGTGGCTCAGTCAGTTAAGTATCTGCCTTCGGCTCAGGTCATGATCTCAGGGTCCTGAGACTGAGCCCCACATTGGGCTCCCTGCTCAGCGGGGAGTCTGCTTCTCCCTCTGTGTCTCCCCCCAGCTTGTGCTCTCTCACCCTCTCTCTCTCTCTCAAATAAATAAATAAAACCTTTTTAAAAAGAAAACTAAGTACATGCTCCAGCAAATCATTTGTAGATGCAGAATTGAACAGCTCTGGTTATAGTGATCTATATAATATGAATAATATACTACAGTAGATTTCTCTCATCCCTATTTAAAAGGTCATGATATTTATCCATTCAAGTTGGATGGGTTGATATTTATATTACAGGCTTGAGAGAAAACCAGAGCCCAGTACAACCAGGCTCTTTATAATTTCTTTGTTTGAACACCAAGTTACCTTACATCCATCCTAAAAGTCTGACTTAAACCATATAAACTACACATGAAAGCTGAGAAATCTTCAGACATGACAAAGGAAAAAAGAACAATAAAGGAAATTTATGTGCGGGCTGAACATCCTTCTCCTGTTCATTCTGGATTCAGCATTTTTTAAGAATCTCTCTGATATTTTTTCCCTCCACGTGCAAATTCTTAATGAGTACAAGCAACAGCATTTGTTTCTCTTTAGTTGCCCTGGCTTGGATTTCTAGGCATTTTAATATTTGCAATAAATTCCTTTAAATTGGAAGACAGAGGTGTATACATGTGGAAAAGGGCTCACAAAGGTTAAGGCATCCTTGGTTACTTGTAGCTATTCATGATTATATGTGGATAGTGGAATTACAGGTCTTATTTTCATATTTTTGCTTTATTTATTTCCCATGTTTTCTACAGTGAAACTACCATGATTCAAATTGAGAATCAATTATTTTTTATCTGAAAATTGTTAAAGGCCATTGGACAATTTAGATGTCTCTTAGAAGCTTATGTTTGTTTCATGGGAAGGTACCATGTTTAAAGCCTTAGGCCAGACATTTATTGATGTACTACTAATTAAAAACTTGTATAGTTTATAATTTTAATAACTAACTATACCCTGCTCATGCTCAGGGGACAAAAGTCCCACTCCAACTCTAGAAAATGATGGGTGTGTTCCTTATGCACTTTGATTGACTTCTTATAGTTACTGAATTAATCAGCACCATCATCATCATCATAGCTAATTAATCATGTTTTATGTGCCAGGCTCCATTCTAGGTGCTTTACAGATAATTCACCAGTTCTCATAACAATCCTACGTGGTGTGTGCTCACTTCGACCCCATTTCACAGATGAAAACATCAGTTTGGAGAGAGGAAAAGTTCCTTGCCCTAGATCACATGGCTAGGTAGTGCTGGAACTGAATTGGATACCAGATGGCAGACTCCAGATCCCAAACCCCCAACTCCCAACCTCTCTGTCTTGGTATTGTATGAAGCACATGAACAAAAAGAAGAGGTGGGAGCAACAAGAGCTAAAGTGAAGGTCACACACTTAGAACTGAGCAGAAACAAGCAGCATTTCTCCTCCAGCCACACACTAAAGTTCACACTGATGACCTGTCATCATCTTTCCTGAAAGGAGTACCTGAGAGTGGGCATCATAAACCTTGACCTAGAGGTTTTCAGCTGGGTCATATTTATATATCAGGCCAAATGGTACATGGGTTAAAAAATGCTCTGAGTCCTTGAATATAAACTTTATGTATGATACAGGCAGAAGTGGAATGAAAAGGTGGAGTCTATGGTCAGGGAACACCCTGGGATTTTAGGGCATGTCCTGCCTTCACAACCCAACTACTATCTTCCTTCTAGCTCCACTTGCCTTCTCTAACTTGAATGCCATTTTCAGTCACTTTACAACCTACTCAAACATGACCACATCATCTTTCCACCGTGCCCACCTTACCATTTACTGACCCTGGGGAAAGCTGACCACCTGTTCTTGTTTATTTCCCACTCCTACTTCTGAGCTTCCAGGAATTATGAGAAACAAAATAAAGCCATGGCAGTTGGCTTGATTAGTCTCATTCCCATATCTACTTCAACTTGGGCTTTCAGAAATGTTCACTGCCAGTTTTCATTCAGTTCTTCATTATTTCCCTTTCCTATAGTGGCAGGTGTCAGAGAACATTCCATCCCTCACTCCATCCTTCCCCCTCTACTTCCTCCTCCACACTCAGCAGATTGCCTGCATCCTATTCTTAGAAGGTTAGGGCTGTCCAAATCGAGTCCCCTCTACTTCCATCCTAGCCACCACAAAATCTGTCTGGCATTCAATCTCTAGGTATTTTCATTCCTGCTCTCAAGAAAAGCACATCCATCCCTTTGACTGCAGTAGTCGCCTCTAATTGAGCTCTTTGCCTATCATCTTTCTACATTTCCCTACTTTATTCTTTATCCCTTCGCTCTTGGAAATATGTGTTGTCTCCCTCTTGACTTAAACTTTCAAATGTGGCCATTTCCTGCTGTTTAAGGAAAAGGAGATCTAAAATGTCAGGGGATAGGAGGCTGAAGTGAAGGGGAGACTAGGGAAGAAGCACTGGGAAGGGGATTTTGAGTAAGAGCTTGGAGGATGGGAAAGAACTTGCTAGGCAAATTTGTAAGGCAGTGGTGCTCCAGGTAGGGGAGCAGCAAGTGCAAAGCCGTGGAGGTTGGAGTGTACCTGATGTGCATAATGAAGAGGCCATGGGGCTGGAATATAGTATATGCAGAAGAGAATGGTAGGAGATAAGGTCAGGAAGATATAGGAGGGGAAGGGGGGAAACCACATCAAATAGTGCCCTTATAGGTCACTGTAAGGACCCACTTTGGCTCTGAAAGTCTGTTTCTGTTGGCATGGAGAACTGACCCAAGAAAAGAGTGCCTTTGCAAAATAGTGGGTTAGTTTTCTCATATATAACATTATGCAGTTCAGGACTGTCACAGTCATAGGAACCCAAGCTTTTGTGTCTGTGTTCTGGTTTCATTAGCTTGTGACTTCCATCTTCAAGATCACCTCATGGTCACAAGAATGAACGCTGGAATTCCAGCCAACGCCAGGCAAGGGCCAAGCCCTTTTAAAAGGGCATAAGCCCTTTTAAAAGGCATTCTCAGAAACCTCCCAAAGACATGTTCTGACCTATCGTTGGCCATCCCTGCTTTATAACAGAGGTTAGGAAGTGTTGAATTTTAGCTGAATACATTGCCATCTCCCCAAATTAAGAGCTCATTAAGGGAGAGAGGATGATGGGGATTGGTGGACAACTGGCTTCCCTAGATAGTTAACATTTTTGTAGCTTTCAATCAGAAAATGAAGGATCTGGATAAATTTAAAAGTGGAATTCTGAATTTGGCAGTTACTTTATCTACCAAATAAAGGTATATAACAAAAATACTATTTAAAATAAGAAAGGAAACCAATTTTTGAAACTATTTCGATGAGTATTTCACCAGTGGAAACATACTAAGGAAACTTGGAAAGCTCTTTTATTTTGGTATGGGAATACAACTGAAAACATGACTCTCAAAGATAATTATGAGCTAAGAGGCACTCGAGAAGGCATGGATCTACTCTATGCTTATTATGGCAGAGAAATATATTTTAGTTATGGGGAAACCATTCCACAAAATGTGGACCAAACGGATATCCTCTGAAACACTGGTATCCAGAAATCCTCAGGAGAGGTTATTATGCTTGAACATCATTTTGCCAACTTAAATGTTAGATATTTGTGTGGTGATATCAAACAAAGCTCAAGAGGAAAAAATAGATACAAGAGGTAAACGAAGTATTCATAAAATTAAAATGTAGAGGCAATAGTAAAAGAAAGTCGTTCAGTACCTCTGCTGGCATGTTGAGTAGAGGAAGGAAAGAGAGAGATTTGCAATTTTAAGTTCTTCCTTAATCAGAAAACTCATCCTTTCTAGGCTCTTTATTCCTGAAATCCTCTGTTGAGGTCATAAAATCCACTGAAGCTCTTGTTGCTCCCATTTCCAGGTTAATTTATTTTTATAAAACTATTCCAGATCCTGTAAGGTGGTTTTCTCTAAGACCGTACAACCTTCCAACGCTACAACGTTCCAACGCAGGGGAAGTTTCATTTCTGTCTTTAGGAAGCAGTAAACCCAGAGTCATTCTCTGTGGGCGCTAAATGAACATTTATTAATGATGAATGGAGGATACTTTACCATCTGTTCAGCACTGATTCAAAATACACTGTTGTTATTTAATTGGATTATTTTTAGTCTCCTAGTTTCAGCTGGGTGAACACTAATGGCTGGAACTGTGAGATGCCCAGGCAAATCATAACTCCCATTTTGAATTCCTTGTCTGGAAGGGTGGCTAATTATTGAATGATAAGTACATCCAAATAGCAATGAAAGAAGGTCTTTTCTAACATTTAGTTTTCCAAAAGTGATAAAGCATTCCCTCTTCAGTAAAATAATTCAAGTCATGTATAACAAGTGACAGCCTGAAGGACTGTGAGCTAGTGGAAGAAAAGCCAAGGAAAATATTTTTTTTTAAGAGGGAAAAGAAAACGAATGGGATTTACATGCATAGTAAATAGTACAACATTGTCTGTTTTGTCATTAGCAACACCCTTCCCCCCCACCCCCCCAACACTCCCTAACCCAGATCAGAGCTGCCGTGTTGTCCTGCCCTCTGGAGATAAGCCCTGTGACATGCAGTGGGACCAGCACATATGATTTCCATTCAGTCATTTCATATTTATAATACAATAGCCATTTACTGTGAAGGAGAAATTTAGCTGTTTTTAAAATTACCTAAGGCAAGAGGTTTCTGAGAGGTTACACTGCCTTTATTTCAGACTTTCAAATTAGAATTAAGAATAAGAAGTAAAGATATTTACTTAGTTGTGCAAGGGAAGCTGTGGTTCAATTTTAGCTTACTTTTTTTGAGTTCATGGATTGCAGGCTAGAATAATCGATAGCCCTGAGTATTTTATTTGCCCCAGTGAAGGACTTTATAAGATGTGATTTTCCCTGGTTTGCTTTCAGCTGCTCCAACACAACATAGCCATCTCAGATGTTTCATGACACGAGATATAAAAGACAATCCCGATCATGCTTCTAAGATGGATGCCCAGCATAGCAGACTGTACGTAGTACAGGGGTCAACTGCAGTGTATCATATTCCAGTTCCAGCACATGCCAGATATGTGACCTTAACCTCTATAACTCTCAGTTCTTCCTCAAAAAAATGCACATTTTAATAAAATCTAAATCACAAGGTTCTGTTGAGTATCACATTAAATGATGCATATTAGGTACTTTGTACAGTACCTGGCACTTCCCATGTTTCCTATAGGTACGTATTATATAGAAAATGCCAACCACACTTGTCCTATGGGAAGCTTAACAGCTACCACTCACCCAGGCCCCTTCTGAAGGGTCATTTTCCCATGGATCCCATGATTTGAACCCAGGCCAAGGTGGATTTGACCAGAACAGGGAGCCTAGTATAAGGACATTGATCCATAGGCTGATGAGAGACCCACAAGGTAGCCTACTGCAAAATCTTTGCTCTACAGATATGACTGTAATTAACTGAACCAAGAAAAAAAACAATCCTCTTGGACAAGAAGAATGAGACATGTGAAGGGAATCCAGGGATGTCTGGGGCAGAAGCAATACGACACATACGTGGGGAAATGCAGTAAAGGGACAAGAAGCAACAGAACGCACAAGTGAGCAGGAACAAGAGGCAAGGAGATGGTCTGTAGCAGCAGACCTGGTAGGAGAGACGCGGACAGGGAAAGCGTGAGTCCACACAGTGAACGCAGGACAAAATACACGCCTATGGCCCAGGGGGCCACGAAATATCCTGCTCCCTAGAGCCAGCAGTCTGTGCCATTCTCTCGGCTGGGTCCCTTCTGTCTGTGTCTGGGTAAGGGCCGAGAGGGTACTTCTGGCAGCAGTTGGCCCAAATGGCTCAGAAACCAGGTCAACTTCTACAGGGCAAGAGGGCTGTGAGCAGCCACTTTTTGCAGTCCTGGTCCCCCGGGGCCCCCATGCAGGCAGCTGACGCCAAAGAGCAGACACCTGCATGTAAAGCTGAGCTGCCTGTTTTGTCCCCCATGGGGACTTTGCCAGAATCAGCAGGAAAAGCTACTTGTTTTTATTCCTCCCAAAACTACCTGGAAAAGGCAGGCTCAAGTTAACCCTTTATACTACTTCACCAACTCTCTCATTCTTTGACTCCCCTCTTCCAGACCTTTCCTTCCTCGGTTCTTCCTACATCTGTGTGAGCTCTGCTGTGGCCAGCACCTCATGCCCATAGTATTCTCAGAGGTGCTGTTTTCTTGATTCTATTTCTAACCCTAATTAATAATCATTTAATAAGCCAATAGCAGGGGGAGGTTGAGTGTTCTCCTTCTACCAGACACTGGTCTGAGCACTCCACATGAATTAAACCATTTCATTCCCTGCAACAGCTCAATCGGCTGGTAATGTAATAATCTCCATTTTCTAGATGAAGAAACTGAAGGACAGTGATCTAAGTAATTCGTTCAACATCAATCCCCTGAGGTTTGTAGGTATGGCTGTTTACGTTTGATTTGCTTCTCCCTATATCATTACAACAAAATCTGAATACCCAGCTTAACATATATGTTGAAATAACATGGAACATGTGTATCAGTTTCTTGAAACCTTTTTAAAAAAGCCTTTAAAAAAAAAAAAAAAGCCTGGGGTGCCTGGGTGGCTCAGTCGTTAAGCGTCTGCCTTCGGCTCAGGTCATGATCCCGGAGTCCAGGGATCGAGCCCTGCGTTCGGCTCACTGCTCGGCAGGAAGCCTGCTTCTCTCCCTCTCCCACTCCCCCTGCTTGTGTTCCCTCTCTCGCTGTGTCTCTGTCAAATAAATAAAATCTTTAAAAAAAAAAAAAAAAGCCTTTCCTGACGAAAACTCCTTAATATATTTTCACATGCATGTGTCCTTAAATATTTTTCCTTTGGAAGCCAGAGTCAATACAAAGAGATTATTTCCTGAAGCAGATTCGTAAAGAACCACACTTGGGCCCAATACAAGCAAGCTGGATATGGTTAGGGAACAGGGGCTCAGTGTGGTGTTAGAGACAGAAACAAGAGAGCAAGAGGAAGTAAGGTCAGAGTGGTCACTGGGGGCCAGATCATATAAAGCCTTGTAGGATACGGTGAGGAGCTTGGTAAGGCCAACAGGGTGGCCATAATTTGCAAGATATGAATAGGGGAAGGGCCTAACACGATCTGTGTTTTAGAAGGATAACCCTGACTGTTGTTTGCAGAGAGAAAAAAAAGAAAAAAAAAACCGTTGGAATGTGATGGTAAAAAAAAGACCAACCAGCAATCTGTTATAATTATCCAAGCAATAAACACTGGCAGCTCCAATGTGAGAGGAAGGGGGTAAGAGGGTAGAGAAGGCATGAGATTCTCGGTACGTCTAGGAGGTGGCTGCCAGGATTGGTTGATGGACTGGACGGGACACGTGCGTTCGTCTTCTATCGCTGCACAACAAATGACCACGCAGTTAGCAGCTTAAAACAAAAGCCATTCGTTGTCTGACAGTTTCTGTGCATCGGGAGACCAGGCATGGCTCCACGGAGCCCTGTCTTCAGGGCTGCACAAAGCAGAACTCAAGATGCTGGGTAGGCTGCACTCCCATCTGAGGCTCAACAAAGGACCCACGTTAAAGCCTCCTCGGGTTGTCAGCAGAATTACTTTCCTTGCAGCTGCAGAATTCACCACAGCCTGTTTCTCCAAAGGCAGCAACAGACATAGAATCTCTCAGCTATTTAAATTCTCTGACTTCAGGAAATGTGTAGGTCCTTTAATAACAGGCCCACCTGACAGGGTCAGGGCCACCCAGGATAAACTCCCCCTTTGACTAATATAAAGTGAACTTATTAGGGATCTTATCTTTTTACTTTTACCATATAACATAACATAATCACAGAAATTGTATCCCCTACACTATGCCTTCTTCTGTAGCATAGAAGCACGTCATCGGCACCACTCACGAGGGGAGGAGAGTGCACAAGGGTATGCATACTAAGGTGCAGAAGTCATGGGGGACACCCCAGGATATGCCCATCCCCCAGAAAGTGTAAGAGAAAAAGAGGAGGCCTGGATGACTTCAGATTTTTTGCCCAAGCAACAGGAAGACTGGGAGCTTTCATGTACTAAAATAGAAAAGACAGGGTTGAAGGTTTGGCGCAGGAGTGGAGAATCAAGAGTTTGCTTTCAGACATTTTATTTGATATGTCTATTTGATATCCCTGTGGAGATGTCAGAGTAAGCATGTGCAAATTGCAGGTGACGTGGGAAGACTGCATGATTGTCCAGGCAGAAATCAGCATGTGGCACCTGCCTGGGTGAATTATCCATGGTGTGGCTTCCTCGCCTTCCATCTTGATAGTTCTGAAATGGGATTGGCTCAGCGCCCCATCAGACTGGGTCCGCTCCCTCATAAGAGAGGAACATAATAACAAGAACATATTAATTCACTGTAGTGAATGTCACAGTAAAGCAGACTGGATTTTCATATAAATACGGGGAGCACTTCTGAACAGGTCTAGGGAAGCACTGCTAATCTTTGATCTAATGACTCCCATTGTTTCTATGAATCCATGACTGACCACCTCCCCTAACCAATGGACACATTCTTTCCTTCACTCAGAAATTTTCACCACCACAACCACCATATAGTTCTGAAATGTGTCCTGAGTGGGACTCGTCCCTCTCGAACATCTCTGCTTTGGTTTTTAAATGGGATGCTGCTCTAAAATGTTATGTATTAGTTTCCTAACTCTCCAAGAACAATTTTATCACCTCACTTCCCAGTTTCTTGAGGCTTACCTAATCGTAGCCACATACCGCCTGATACCTAATGAGGTATGCATAATTTCCAAATTTACCAGGAAAATTGAAACTCAAAGAAGTTAAAGGACTTCCTTTTAAGTCCCACATCTAGAAAGGATCGGGGAAATTCATACTCAGGTCTAGAAAACCGCAAGGGTCACATTCTTTCTTAAATATCTGCATTTTTAAAACTGTGCTCTGTGTAGCCTGGGGCGTGAGGGGAGGAATAAGCCAAAGAAAATTGGAAATGTCTTCCTTCCTGTGTAGAGCAATTAGAAGTTAGGTGAATGGTCCTACAGAACAATTGTCTATCATTCTCCCAATATAGTTTCAGTAAGTGGAATAAGCAGATTAAGACATCTCCAAATCCCTATTTCCTCCTAAAATCACTATTGATCCTTCGATTTACCTAAGTTCAAATGACTCTCTAGTGAACTCCCCAGACAAAATCAATAGCCCTCTCATAATGTTCAAAACAGGCATCTATTTTAGTACATACCATATTTATTACAATTATTTCCCTTTCTGGCTGTCTCCCCCACCAGTCTAGGAGTGTCTTAAAGGTAGATGTCGTTTCTCAATCAGATTTATATCTTTAGCACCTAGGACCGTTCACCTGAGCCTAAAGGACGTTCAGGGACTGTTGAATGAAGGAATAAAAGAATAAACAAATGAATGAGCAAAGGAACAAATGAATGTTTTATGACCCATCACTGTCACTGTGATTGCGGTAATATAATGACTAGAACAGAACGGTCCAAGATAGAATTCTCTTCTATTTGCTAAAACTGATAATACACAAGTTAAATTGTAGATTCCAGTTTCACATCCTGGCCTATGTATAATTTTAAATTAGTAATAATGGCTCTTATTTGTGGAGTATATGTTCACTCTGTGCCAAACACTGGGCTATACTTGTTACATACATCATCAGTTTTGAGTTTGACAAAAGTATGAAGAAGGGAGCATTCCTATCCCCATTTCCATATGCTGTAAATTATATGAAACTATCCTGCAAAATTCACACCTTTAGCATTTTGCACGGCCAGGATTTAAACCCAGTCTGTCTGATTCTAAAGTTCATGCTCCTCACCACGACTTTATAATATCCTTTAAAATGTTGCTAAATAAATCAAGGTCTGAAGTAATTCAATGTGGAAGAAAAAAATAACACAGATCCAAAAGTGTATTGTTTTGCTTTGGTTTCTACGACTATTTGTTCAGTGCTCTGGGGTGTGTATACTTTCAATAGCTATTTTATTGGGGGACATTTAGACTGACTCTGGAGAATCTCTTTTATCCCTGCAGCCTCTATGGTTGGCACTGGTTCCGGTCTGTCTGATGAAGCTGTTTCATCTGAGATTTCTTTGCATTTAATGTGCGTGTGTGTTTTACACTGTGTCCAACCATTCTGGTAGAGTAGCATATGGTTGGTTTTGTTAATTGGGCTTTTTGTTATGCTGTGTCTGCAAAGCTTCTTTTAATTTATATTCAAATGTTTGTCATCCTCTGGCAGTCTGTTTTGTGATGTCTGTGTTTGTTTTGTGACCCAGGACTATAGCATGTTTTTCAAGCTGTGTTCTGGGACATTGTTTGAAGATGCCCACCATGTGCTGCTTTGCACTACAGTATAATTCCTGCTCTGTTTCCTTAACAAGCCAGCAGGGTTGGCCCTTGGGGAGTGGAGGGGCGGGGGGGTGTGGGAGGGTCATCAGCCCATTCTAGGCAGCTACATTGTTAGGAATGATATAGATGAGACAAAAGTTGGCCCGCTTATCAAATACAGAATGCTAGATGGTTCATGTAGCATCACACATTCCTAAAAGCCTATCTTTTGCCAGGTACTGTTCATGGGCCAGGCTCAGGAGATTCAGTAAAAGGTAAAGTAGGGAAGCCACCAATAATGGTACTGATCCCAGACTCTTGAGAACCTAACTGTCTGGGTTCAAATCCCATTCCCACTACTCACCAGCTGTGTGACCTTGGACAAGATACTTTACTTCTCTGTGCCTGAGTTCTACCTATATGGTATGGAGAACTATAATATCTGTCATAAAATTTGTGGAAATATTAATGAGCTAAGATCTATAAACACTTAGAATAATGCCTGGGATATAGTAACATTCAGTAAGTGTTAGCTATTATTACTATCATTGTTTTATATAATTTCTAATAAATACAGAGATCTGGTTAGGGCAAGAGGCACTGCACATCAGAAATTAAAAGACCAAAGGGATCCAATCAATATTCCTCAAATTGCACTCTGCAGAAAATTAATAAATTTAAGGAAAAAGGCTTCTGTGGTTAATATGAACAGGAAATGCTGAGTTAAACAGATGTCCGGGAACATCACAGAGCCTGTGTTAGGCGGATGTGGGTTGTGACTGTCCAAGAGGAAAGAAAACATGAAGCCCCCAAGCTTATTAAATACAGGACCTTCATCTCCACATGGGGTCTAGATGAAGGGACTTATCTAGCCTATCAGTCTAGTATTAAGGGACTAGTTTCCATAGAAAAATCTTTGGGAAGTTCTGATCTGAGGAAAAATGTGAACAGTCATGACTAGCAATTACAGGGAAGTTAAAGTTAAGGAGAGAAATCTTGTTCCTATGTTAAAGATCAAATTCTTGGAGATTTAAGTGCAAGTGCATTATGTGACTCCACCTATGTGCACGCGCACATGCACACAGAACTTGTCCACAACACAAACCTTGGTGTCACCATCAGAGACCAGATCCTATGACATTTTTGGTATGTCATCCTTTATTCCGAAGGAGAAACCAAAGAGCTTCCAAATCCCCAGCATGGGAGAGAGATGAAATGCAGTTGGGATTCTGCTGATGGCTGGCACTTGCATGCTGCTCATGTGAAATTGTGTAGAGAATACTGTCTCCCTCCCATTTTGCTTCCAGTAGAGAATGTAAAAATACATTGACTTGTTTGTTTGTGCTATAATTTGTCACATGTATTTCTAGTTGTGAAAGAGTTGGAAAAGGCAAAGGTAAAGAGGAGCCCCAAAGGGGTGGGATGGCAGGAGCCAGAAAGCAGTCATGTCCGGGCAACATCACTATACAGAAGCATTTCCTCCCAGCTAAGGGACAATTATCTTTGACTCAAGAAAAGTTTTTATGGAAATATTTGACCAGTTTTAATGTAACTATAATTCTTCTGCATGCTTTCTACATTGTGCTAGATGCTAGGAGGGAAGTGGTGGGTCTGACACAAGAGTCTCTTCATGTCCCCATGGCTAATCACACAGGTGTAGTTCACAGCAAGGTAGCTATGGACAAAAGTGGTTCAGGAGCTATGAAGACACATAGATGAGTCACTTAAGTCAAGCCGGCTGGGGAAGAGGCGGAGTACTTCCAGGGGAAGTGGGAGTTGAGTCGAGAACTGGAGTGAACAGGAGTCAGCAAGATGATAATGCGTGGGAGAAGAGATGAGTGTGACAACAGAGAAAAACCCAAGGGCAAGAGAAAGAAGCACAGGGCTGGGAAGCAGAAATCAGGTTACTATGGTTGCAGTGCAGAGTCCAAAGGAGCAGAGTGGTGAGGGTTGAGAGGGAGAGGTAAGTCAGGGGCAGACAAATGATTTCACAAGTCAGGTTGAAGGGCCTGCAACTGCTTACTGAATCTCCTGAGCCTGGCCCTTCAGAAAGATAACTCCAACCACTCTGAGGAAAATCAGTTTGGATGGGAACAGTATTGGTGGCCAGAAGACCATTTAGGAGTCAATATCTGTAAAGAAGGCAAGAAATAACAAGGGATGGAGAGATGTGAGAGGTGGAGGAGGTAAAATTTGTGACTGGTCGGATGTGGGAGATGAAGGAGGAGGATTCAGGATAACTCACAGTTTCTTGGATGTGGGGGCTGCTCATTGGTTTGGGAACAGAGAAGCAGAACAGGGTGAGGATAATTAACTTAACTTGAGAAATGTGGAATCCGAGATGCCCAGTCAGCTGTCTACACAGAGATGTCAAATGGGCAGTTGGATATGTGGATCTGGATTTCAGTTGTGAGTCATCTATGCTGGAGATAGACTCAGGTGGTGTCATCGTGGAGTGAGATGCCTAGGGAGAATATATTGAGAGAGGACCTCCAGGGAAATTCTCTGGGAGACAACCAGAAGACAAAGTACCCCCAGGGAGACTCAGAAATCATGGGAAGAATGGGGGAAGGAAAATCATCAAGAAAAATAGAGGCAGCTGCCTTGTGATGCTAAGAAATGAGAAAGCTGAAACCTGAGAAGCATTCTTTAAAGGCAGCACCACCACCATTGTTTTAGGAAACCAGTAGCAACAGCAGGGTGAGTGCGTTGAAAAGGGGGTGAAGATGAGGAAGGGGGAGGAAGGTGTGCTCTTTAGGGGAAGTGATTTGATTGGGAGCTGAGGGAGGACTCAGGTCATGGAAGGAGCTTTTCTCTTGGTACTATGTTCATTTAAAGAGACAAAAGGCTTGGGTGTTTAAATTCTGATGAGAAGGAGCCAGTAGATAGGAAAGAATTATTTGGAACAATCATTTGAGTAAGGTCACTAAAGAGGTAAGAAGGGATAGGAACCTAAGCTCATTAGTCCTTGGTTTTGAATTCATGCCCCCCAAAATCACAGGTATACATCTATCGTATCGCCTCTCTACAGGCCTTGTCAACCTCCTTTGCAATAGCTGTGTATAGTGAACTCTATGCAGGCAGGACTTGTGTCTATCTTACTCATCACTGTATCCATCACGCCCATCATAGTTGATCAGTACACATGTAGTTAGATACAGCAGGTGATTTTTAGTATTTATATATGCAAATTTTAGGAAAGAAGACTTGGCATAAGGACTAGAGGCCACAGCATGTTATTTCAAGGCCTCAATGTGTCTCAAACTGAGCAGTAGCTCAACAACATCCTTTTCTAACTCAAACCTTAAGACTCTATCAAGAGGCAGCATGGTTTAGCATATGCCCAGCCTGCTGCCTTTGGACTCAGCAGGCCTGGGTTATTCGACCACTTATTAGTAGTGGTGGACCTCAGACAAATTGCCCCACATCTCTTAATCTCCATATCTTGATCAGCAGAAGTTAGGAAGAAGATAGACCTGAGGTAGAGGTAGAGGGACAGGAGATAGAACAACCCCACAGAGCATCAGAACTTTCCACAGATTGTTAGGGAGCAAATATTCAGAACCAAATGTGTTCAGGATTCAGTAAAGAAAAATCTAATGGAGCTCTGCCAGATAGATATTTTTCGGAACTTGCTTTGTTTATAACAAAGAATGTTTTATATCAACACTGAAATGGCACATAAGACTGTTTAAAACATGTGTTCTCTTAAGCTCCCCTCTGGTAGACTGATGGTCTACCCAGTCTAATACCATACAGCTTGCAAGTAACAAAGCTAGGATTCAAGTGTAGATTTAACATGAAAACTAGATCTCAAATCCCTCCCACAAACCTATTAGGAAAATATAGACAACACATGGAATAATGTATAAAAAAAAAAAAAGATATCCAATAGGGTAATAAATGTGTGCAGTGGTGCTCAACATCATTGATCATCAGGGAAATGCAAAGTAAATCCACAAGCAGATACCTCTAAACCCTGACAGAATCACTAAGACCGGAATTGCTGGATCAGCCAGGCATCTCATCTGTAGATCACAGGAGTCCCTCTGGAGTTACTGTTCAACCAGTCTTATCTTGGAACACAAAGATTTCAATGAATTGAATGAAGGAATTTGAATTTGGTCTATGATGGAGCTCAGAGTTTGGCTTGACTTGGTTTGGTCCAATTTATCTATTTTTGCAAGTTATAGTGCAACACCTTTTGAGAAAACTGATTTTTCTCTTTCAATTCTCAATACTCCCTTCACAGTCTAGCTGCCAGCAGGGCAAATTTTATTTTTATTGCTATATATTAATATTTGCATATATATTCATTGACTTCCTCAGTTATGACACATACACTTTCTTGACCTATATTATATTTTAATATAAACTCACAAAAAGCAAAAAGCCACGAATTTCCCATTCCTACTCTGCCTCTCTTCTCTTCATCTTCCTGATTTGTGGTCCACCTCCCCACTGCACTGCTCCACCTTCTAGCCCTGTGAACTGGTGGACACGCTGGCTTTTACCCAAACCCTCCTCCAGAATGTGGCTGCCCTCTGAGTCAACACATCTACCCTGAGAAAGCAGCTCCCCTTTCCTCTCCTACACCCCGCCTCCTCCTTCCCACAGGACACCCCTTTGGCTATGCTGGATTTTCCCACAGCCCCTTACTGTGGCTCACTTTAGGTTAGCCTTCTACATACTGGGTCTATTTTTCTCTCATAGTCTATATATTTCAAAATGATGTCGATATAGGGTTGTGTTGTTTATTTCAGAAAATTTCCATTGTTTTTTTATTTGATATTTCAGAAAGGGCTTTTTATTACATGGGGGAGGAAAGAGTAGCTTTTTTAAAAAAATCAGAAGTTTCTTTCCTTCTTTCTTTCTTTTCTTTCTTCTTTTTCTTTTCTTTTCTTTATAGTTGTAGATACACTGAAATAACACCTTGCTCTGCACCAAGAAAAGTTCTTATAACTTACCTAAAAGTAGTTATGAAGATAATATCAGAAACCCCCATGATTATTTTTAAGATTACTCTGCTGACACCTACTGGACAGGATCTCTTACATAAACATATAACACAAATAAGGCAATAAAGATTCCATATTCTAATTGTGATACATGAACTATTTTTTCAAAAAATAAAATGGATGGGATTAATTAATTTTTAAACTCCTTGTGTGAATCCAAATTAACTTTTATTCCTTTTCCTTTCTCTTTTTCTTTCTCTTTTTCTTTCTTTTCTTCTTCTTTCTTTCTTTCTTTCTTTCTTTCTTTCTTTCTTTCTTTCTTTCTTTCTTTCTTTCCTTCCTTCCTTCCTTCCTTCCTTCCTTCCTTCCTTCCTTCCTTCCTTCTCTTTTCTTTCAGTAGGGAATGTATAAAGGTCAAACATTTCCAGCTTTTCAGGTTGGAAAGAAATGGTATCACTTTTCTTTAATACAATAATGAATTGAGAAAATCTGTACTTAACAAGCTATATCTAAATCGTCATATTCCTGCTGATAGATCTTCCAGGTTAACAAAAACAGATGAGATGAAAAAATATTTTGTAAATTAATCAGCTGGTTTCCAATGAGAAGTTAATGTGCTCTCTTAAGTCATTTAATAAGGCCTTTTTAATTCCAAACAAGCATTTGTGAGCATTGGGAATTCCAAAGCAAACAAGAGTTTTATTTAATAGTTAACTAGAGGTAATAAAGCTATAATTCCTAGAGCTATAATTTTAAAGCTGTTAATAAATGTATAGCCACAATGGAACTTAAAATTTATTTAGTTTAAACATTTAATTTTTTAGTTATATAGATAGTGGAGGGAGGATCCAGGAACTGGAATTACAAGAAATATCAGAGTTGTGCCTAGACCCAGAACCTGAATCCCAGGCCAGTGCTTCATGCAGTATCCACTCTATCCTTGGCCCTTAAATGTGGGTTTACTATTTATCCTATGATAGCAATGATTTGCATTATATTATGGATTAATATCATTCCTTACTTTAACTCATTGATTTATTAGATGCTAACAATGGAGCATATGATCTGGTGACAAATGTGGGGGAAAAGGCATTGATGCATAATCAATAACCACAAATTTTGTAGCTTAAAACAACACCTACTAATTGTTTATAGTTTCTATAGATAGTTTCTGAGGTCAGGAGTCAAAGCACAACTTAGCTAGGTCTTCTGACTCAGGATCTCCTGAGGCTAAAATCAAGATGTTGGCTGGCTGTGGTCTCACCAGAGTTCAACTGGGGAACGATCTGCTTCCACACTCCCTCAGGTTGTTGGTAGAGTTCATTTCCTTGTAGCTGTAGAACCAAAGGCCTCATTCTCTTATTTTATAGGACAGAGACTGCTCTCAGCTCCTAATGACTTCCTGGAGTTCCTCGTCATGTGTGTTTCCCTAACAAAGTAGCTCACTCCATGGCTTGTTTCTTCAAAGCCAACAAGACTCCACAAGACAGCGCTACAGTTTTATTAAGACCACCACAGAACCATGTACATCTGATCGCAAACATCCCATCTCCTTTGCTACATTCCATTGGTTGGAATCAAATAATGTGCCCCACCCACATACAAGAGAACACCAGGAGGCAGGGATCTTGGGGGCCACCCTAGAATCTTTACCCCACAAAAGAGATCTAAAAATACCAAACTCACATTCATATCCAACTTGCATTTAAAATTATAAAAGCACCTATATGTATAATTTTGCCTTGAGAATGTGTGTGTATATTTAATTTAATATAAAATAACACCTAAGTAGTGCTGCTGGTACCTTCCACAAATGAAACAGCTCCAGTGAAGGGTCCCAGAGTAAAGGGACCACTGGCCAGTAACCATCAAAAGCCACAGGAATATTCCTGTCACGAAAATGAGGTTGTGAATGCTCTTGAGGAACAGATGATAGTTGTGGCAGAGGAAAGCTTGTTTCAAAACAGCTACAAAATAGGAGGGAAAAAAAGAGAACAAAATAAAACAAATCTATTTGTAGGAACCCTACAGACACATGACTGTTTCGAGTTTTAAAACTAATTCTTCCATAGGAAGTACAGCCAGATACGTACTGCTGATAGTATACCACATTTTTCAACACCTATTTCAATTGTCTTGATTGCATTTTAAAACAACATACATTTGAGGGGCTCCTGAGTGGCTCAGTTGTTTAAGCGTCTGCCTTCGGCTCAGGTCATGATCCCAGGGTCCTGGGATCAAGCCCCACAATGGGTTCTCCACTCAGCGGGGAGCCTGCTTCTCCCTCTCCCTTTGCCTGCCTTTCTCTCTCCCTCTGTCAAATAAATAAATAAAATTTAAAAATAAATAAATAAAATAAAATAACATACACTTGAGAAGCTTCTACTACGAGCCAGGCAGTTACAGTTTTGTCAACTTATTTGTCCTCCATTAAATCTTGGAATTCATGGACTTGGATTTGACTAGCACCATAGATAGCACTAAACAGATGTACCGAATGTTTTATTAATGCAACTAAGCAATGTGCAGTTGTTTGCTATTTTGAGAGAGTTTGGCTATAGCAATATGTGAGGGCAATTTTGCAGGCTCTAAAGATGAGTTAGAACTAATTAAGCATTGACTTAGCTATGTTAGCATACTGCCAGATTGGTAATGGATATTCAATAAGTCTCATTTAATCTCCAAATGACCTTGTAAGTCACAGTATTACCCTTACTTTATAGATGAGGAAACCCATGCTTAGAAATTAGGTAACCAGTCCAAGGTCAAGTAGATAGTGAGTAGGAGTGTTCTGATTTTATACCTAGTGCTATTTCCATCGTAAAATATCTACCTAACATTTGTATTTTAAATTAATTTCTTATGTCTTAAAATATCTAAAAGAAATAATCTTTGCTCCCAACAGACATGATTTTCTGGAATTGGTCAAAAGGCTTATACATATGTCTATTTTAAGTTGAAGAATATGAGTGTGTGCTGCACAATTATATATATATTTTTTTAATAACCCATGGATGAAGAAATGAACGTATAAAAAACAAAATGTCCTTGGCTATCCAAATGTTGCCATGACACTGGTCTGCTGGGACAGGAGATTTCAAGCTGAGCTCTTAGCTCCTAGGATCCACAGACCCATACTTTAAGGGGCTGTGGGCGCCAATCCTGGGGGCTACCTAGAGAAGCTGTAGAGCCCTCATGATATGGAGAGCCTTGTAGCAAATAGGGGTCTGTCCTCTATTTGCTCTGTGTGTGCAAATGGCAGTTTAGATTTCAAAAACAATATCCATTAAAATCAGTTGAGGAATGATAAATTATTCAATAGTTTCTGGGAAATAGGTTCAAAAGATAGCTCTATTTCACACCAAAAACAAGTTCTTTTTTTTTTTTTTTAAAGATTTTATTTATTTATTTGAGACAGAGAGAATGAGAGACAGAGAGCATGAGAGGGAGGAGGGTCAGAGGGAGAAGCAGACTCCCCGCCGAGCAGGGAGCCCGATGCGGGACTCGATCCCGGAACTCCAGGATCATGACCTGAGCCGAAGGCAGTCGCCCAACCAACTGAGCCACCCAGGCGCCCCAAAAACAAGTTCTTATCACATTAAATATAATTGTAAAAACATAAAAAATATTATACATTTGTATCATGAAAAGTCTTTATTAGCATATCACTTAGGTAAACAGGTATGGGGATACACACACACACACACAAACTGTAGAGATATTCTATTGTTCTTTCTTGTCAGTGATCCTTCCTTCCTTTTTTTAGTAAGAGAAAACTTCTAATGCTTTCAGGAACCATTCCTTCCTATTGCTCAGTGCCCATGACTCATCACCCTACCTTCCAGTTCTAGATCAAAACCAAACCTGGCCCATCAGAGCCACATCCTTCACACCACTTAACATTCATGGGCATGTAACCGGAGCCAGCCCAGGCAAAGTCTTCCAAAGACTTTGTTGGAAATCTTGGGGAATAGACTCCCTTCTCAGGGTCTTAGGAACTAAAGATCTAGTAAGTCTGAATCTGTTAAAGGGGTGAAGGGAGAGGGGGAGGGGAGAAGAGTTCAAGGGGGAAAGGTAGACAGTAGGAAAGATGATGAAAGATGAGAAAGGGAAAGGGAAAGGCAATGATCAAGAATTCTCCCTATGCTACACATCTTTGAAATAAATTGTTTCAGCCTTGAGATGGTATTTGAACCCCAAAATTATTTTGAATTATGGAATGGAAGGGAATTACCTATTTTCAAGGGTTGAATTGCTTTAAATGGCTATATCCAATCTTGCTGTATTGGGAAATCCCTCAAAATTAAGGCAGAAAAATGGCCCACTGATGGGAGTGAAAAATACTTTCATTAAGAAAGGAAGCTGAATGTGTGTGTTTTCCATTCTGTTGTATCCAATACAGGAGTCTAGCTAAGAACTCTCTTCCTTTCCCTTCATAACTCTCTGCTGAAATTCATGGACTTTAAGGAAACCTTAAGGATACTGTGGAGGTTGTGATTTATTATTATTTAGAGAATTTTAATGATCAGAGAAACTGAGAGCTTATGTTAGCATAAAATACTTAACATCATATTCTGTAGTTACCAAAACAGATGCACAATTATGTCAACTAATTTCTACTTAATCCATTGTTGGAATAATTTATTTATGAAGATTAACTTGAATAGCATTGCAATCAGTAGGAGAACTGGGATGGGGGAAAGCATAAATAGCATAAATAAATAATGAAGTGAAATATAAATGAGAAGAGACTATAGAAACAAGTTAGTGCTGTGTGTTCTCCCTTCATATGAGAGAAGAGTACAAAGGATCTCGTGTGCAAATATCCCTGATATGTGGAATGGGCTGAGCTCCTGGGTTTCAGAGAATGCTTTATTTTACACTAACCAACCACTGTTCTCAAAGATACTCTGTCCACATTCTTGTCCCTGACTTTTGCCAGTATTTGAGGAAGAATCCAGGTGGAAGAACATCCACTGAAGGAAGCCCTCAATTGTCTCTTCTGCCTCCCTCATTACTTCTTGAATAGCAGTTGCTCAATACTGCCTGTGACTAAGTGGGCAAGTTAATTCTGGAATAATGTTTGGCAAAGCTATGTGGTGCAAAAGAGAACCCTCATTCTCCAACCAGCTTTATTTGTAAAAAGTTAAAGCAATGATGTATTTTAAATTTCCCTCTGTCCAGCTTTTGAATCAATCCATCAGTTGATTCAAACAGAAATCAGACAAGGAAGAGAGAAATTAAATGTTGTCTTCTTGAATCCCAGTGATTCAGTCATTAGAGTTAGGGTCTAATACTATATTGAATTAAAAACTTCTCCTCTTCCTTTACTCAGACCTAACCCATTATCCACATGCCTCCAGTGGGCAAGAGTGTGGTTCATTCTTTCACTCTTTTCTTCTCCTCTATTCATTAGGCAATGCCCTCCTTCCTGACCTCTGCAATAGCCCTACTCAGCTCTTCTCCCTCACAGCCTACAGTTCCCGCATCCCAGGAAGCTGCTGTCTTGGGGGGGGGGGTGTTCTTTCAAGATGGTTTGAGTCCAGTCATCCATCATGAGAGGCAGTATGGCAGCCAGACTCATGGTATTCCATTTGCCATCCACATGACCTTGAACAAGTCTCAGTGACCCATGTATAAAATGGAAAAGTTAAAATACCAGTATCATGTGGTTGCTTAAGGATTACATGAGCTAAGGGGCGCCTGGGTGGCTCAGTCGTTAAGCGTCTGCCTTCGGCTCAGGTCATGATCCCAGGGTCCTGGGATCGAGTCCCACATCGGGTTCCCTCCTCGGCGGGAAGCCTGCTCTCCCTCTCCCACTCCCACTGCTTGTATTCCTGCTCTCACTATCTCTGTCTCTGTCAAATAAATAAATAAAATCTTTAAAAAAAAAAAAGGATTACATGAGCTAATACACACACACACACACACGCACAGTTAAGCTATTTATTTGGAACAGAGCATGAAGAACTGCATACCAAAGTGTAAAAAGCAATGCAGATATTGGCAGTAAGTAATTAAGTTCCATGATAGTGCAACAAATAAAATGGAAGAGCACAGAAGGTTAACAAAGAAGCCAAGGAAAGAGACAGTGAAGGAAAATGCAAGGGCCTCAACTCTGGGTATTGGAATGACGGTGTGCAAAGAACAAACTACAACCACTCAGGAGCAATCAGAGCAGGATGTGGGATAAACTTGAAAGTATTCCCTAAGTCACACAGAGAAGCATCAGTAAAGGGCAGAAGCCTTTATGGCTCAAGAGGCTTACAAGGTTCTACATCTGACCAAATACTGATTAAAAAATAAGCTATTCTGACCCAGAGACAACTTCTAGGAAGCTTGAATTAAAATTAAATGGCACTCATTCCTGGTGATCTGGAAAACTATGTGCATGCTCGACTGCACCCTCTCAGAGGTGACTAGAGAGGGAAGTTGCAAATGTTTAGACACTGACTAAATGTGGAACAAAACCATAAAATCCTTAAACTGTGAAAGCAGTCTCCAAGCCTTACATATATACAATGATAAAGCCTTACATATATACAATCAGGAAATACTATCTGGCTGGGAAGCTCAAGCACAGCCTTTCTCCAATGACTCAGGACCTCGCTCAGGAACTACCCTAGGTAACTACACTAAAAGACAAAAACCGGGACAGAAAAAAAAATCTAAGCAGGGACTTCAGAGCCTACACACTCATGAGCAAAAAGACTTCACAGCATGTATTCAGCCAAGTCTCTAAACAAATAAACAAATGACAAAACAAACAACAAAAACAAGCCCTGTGGGGGAGGCGTGGAGTCAGTATCAAGATTTGCCACAATTTATTATCTAAAATTGCCCAGTTTTCAAGAAAAACATTATAAGACATGCAAAGAAATAGGAGATTTAACCGACCCAGAAGAAAAAAGCAAGCAATAGAAATTGCCTTTGAGGGGATCCAGATTTTGGACTTTACAAGCAAAGCCTTCAAAGCAGCTACTGAAAACATGTTAAATCAAGAAAACCCTATTTAAAAAATTAAAGGAAGGTATCAAAATTCATAAAAAATTCATCGAGTAGAGAATATTAATAAAAAGATAGAAATTATTAAAAGAATCAAACAGAAATTATGGAGTTGAAAAGCACAATGCTAAAATGAGAAAAAATCATTACTATAGTAGTGTGTATTCATTTGCTAGGGCTTCCTCAACAAGATATCACAAACTGAGAGGCTTAAGCAACAGAAGTTATCGTCCCACAGTTCTGGAGGCTAGAAGTCTGAGATCAATGTGTCAATGGAGTTGGTTTCTTCTGAGGGTCATGAGGGAGCACTTTGCTCCATGCTTCTCTCCTAGATTCTAGTGATTGGCTGGCAATCTGTTCCTTGACTTCTCCTGCATCACCTCAATCCTTGCCTTCACTTTCACATGATGTTCTCCCTGTGTGCATGCATCTGTGCTCAAATGTCCCCTTTTTATAAGGACACCATACAAATTGGCTAAGGGCCCACCCTATTCCACCATGACCTCATCTTAATTTGATTAATAACATCTGCAACAAGCCTATTTCCAAATAAGGTAACATTCTGTGCTACTGGAGGTTTAGGACCTTATACATACAATTCAACCTTTAACAGAGTGCAGAAGCAAATTGCTCTGATGGAAGAATCCACAAACTTGAAAACAGATCAATAGAGATGGTGAAATTTGAAGAACAAAGAGAAAAAAGAATTAGGAAAAACGAACAGAGCCTCAGAGAAATGTGGGCATCAGCAAGCAGGCCAACATATGCATAATGGAAGTACCAGAAGGAGAGGAGAAATATATTCAAAGAAATAATGTTAGAAATCGATTGGAATTAGAAGGTTCAAGTGCTGAGTGAGAAGACTGGTGGGAGGCAGGAAAGTAGGTATGGTAGAAATGTGGCTCAAACATGTTTTACAGCAGCAATATCTGTTTGATTTTAATTTCTGATGTACGCTGTACTTTGTTATTCTACCACCATATAACCCAACTCTTCAGCAAAAATCTACTGTCCTCAGCAGCCATTTGCAAACGGTGTTGGAAAAATTAAGGAAAAAAACTACAGAGATGGAGAAGAAAGCACTGGGCACAGGTACTAAACAGAAGATCAGGAAATCAAAGCCAGAGTTGACTGAGCCATAAGTAACCAAGAATCATCTGATAAACTGCAGGAAACATTGGGCTTCACACTTCAAGTAAGATGGGATTTAAGCTAGTTTTAACGGAATCTTCAGGGACACGGAAAAACCAGCCAGGTTGCAATTCTTATTATAAATTCAAAAATGGATAATAGAATTATTGCCCAAATTATACTAAAAGCTTAATGGCAAAAGAACTTGGTCTTAGTTTCATTTTCTTAACTTGCTACATGGCTTCCAAATACGTCTTGACAATGAGTTGCAGAGCATATAGATTCATACTGCTTGCCTCGGAAAAATGTGTGTGTTCTTTTTCCTTTCAGGGTGATTTAATTCACATCACATTTTTGCATACCTAGGGGAATAGGAGTAAGGTGAACTTTCAACTGTGATTTCTGCTGTAAGATCATTTCCCCATCTTTCAATATGAATCTTCTCAGCAGTGGAAAAGTATTCTAAACTGCTTGGCTGTGGGCTCACTTCATAATACATCAAAGCCTCAGCTCTACCCCAGCAGCAAGCCATTCCAGGAGGAATCTGTCATTCTCATCATCAGCAATGTCTCCAAAAATTGTGTACTCATTTTGTTCAATGTGTGTGAACCCTTTTTGTATAAAAGATAAACACTCTTTAATAAAGATTCTCTATATCTCAAATCTGAGAAAACTCTGTGAACAGTAAACAACTGTATGTGAATGAGGAGTGAGCTGAACTCACAGGAATGTCTTCAATCGAAAAAAGTTTCGTCATCTGGGATTTTATATTTTAATGACAGGTACCATTGCAACTGTCTTCTTTTCCTCTATCACAATGTAAAAACAGCCTTTTTCTTGAATGAGAGATCCTAAGATTATTTTTCCTAGAGTTAACAAGCAACCTGCGGCTGAGACTCCGCGAGGCCAAAGCATGTCTGAGAAATAAGCCGTGTAGGCTCTTCGACCCTGAGTGAACCTGAAGATCAAGGAGTAACTGATAGAGAAAGGGTTTGTGTCCAAGCTGACTTTCAGGGCAAGCTGATAAGGACTAGCTCAGATTAATGAAGGGGATACGGGACTGAATCCTGAGCACACAGGGAATGTATATGAGCACTGCAGCCGGGAGCACTCTACCATTTACTGGTTGTGTCACCTTGGCCTGTGGCAAAGTGAGCGTCTTATCATCTCCATTTCCTCTTATGTAAAAGGACGATAATACTTTTTAACCTCAGAGGGTTGTTCTGGATACATGAGACACGGTGGGTAAAACACCTATAAGCTAACTTGGCAGAGAGAGTTTTTTCCCTACTGTCATCCTTGAGGAAAAAAATAAGTCTAAAATAAAATGTTTACAAATAAGGATTGATAATTCCTCAAGAATATTTGTTTGAAGAACAGAGTTTTTGCTAATAAACATGATGTGGAGAATTCGTGACCACAATTTATGATGGAAGGAGGTCTGCAATGAAAACCATTTCTGATGCTCAAAGGACAGCAAAGGGAACACCCATGTCACCAAGAAGCATCCCACCTAATATCACTTCCTGAGAAGTGATTCATTTAAATCAGTCAACACGAAGTTGTTGAGAGACAGAAAGTGCCACAGAGCCCTCGTAACTGTGTTCATAGACCACAAACAAGAAATCACTCTCTTGTGTGCAGTGCCTCCTTGTCTGTTTTTTCATCTATGCAAATGAGCAGGAGGCAGATGACAAAGGTTATACTCTTGTCTCGATTCTAATTGGCATTTTCATTTTCTGCAAAATAAAAGTCATTTCATTAACCAATGCTCAAGAGATTGACTAACTGTTCCTTTCAGCAGATCTACAGAATTTATCTAGGATTGATACTATCCAGAAATGCTTTTTTCAGGGAGCCCCACAGGGCTGTACTGAGTAACTGACCAGCATGGAGAAGCCTGGAGTACACTAGAAACTCCTGGTACTTACAAGAGCTGCCAGAAAGTAGCTTTCCCTGTGTTTCTAGTGAGTCAGCAGCCATCGTTTGGCTCCCAAGTCCTTGAGAAAGACTGGTATCTCAAGGGGGCAAAAACAGGATTTATAATTACAAGTTTTCTAAAGTAATGCTCTATGAAAAGGAAGGTCCAGAGGCCCAGAGTCAGGAAGAAGCCTGTATCATGTTTCATTAAGCTGAAGGAAAGAGTAAGGCCAACTGGGCATCAGTCACCCTAGAAATCCTTCAAACCAGGAGAGAAAACGAAAGACCTTTAACTAATAAGCCAATATTGGAGATCGAATGGGATCATAAACAATACTCAATGCAAAAGCAGGCAGAAGAAAAGGAACAGAGATGGAACAGGTAGAAAGCAAGTAGTAAGATGGAAGGCTTAAATCAAATCATATCAATAATTACATGAAATATAAATGGTCGGTACACACCAATTAAAAGACAGAGGTTATCTGATTATACTAAAAAGAAGATTGAATTAGGGGCATTAGGGTGGCTCAGTCGGTTAAGCTTCCTACTCTTGGTTTCCTTCAGGTCATGATCTCAGGGTCTTGAGATGGATCCCTGCGACCAGCTCTACGCTCAGCACAGAGTCTGCCTGAGATTCTTTCTCCCTCCTCCCTCCCTGTCCGCTCTTTCCCCCACTCACACGCTCTCTAAATAAATAATAAATAAATAAATAAATGCAGAGCCTCAGGCCCCATCCCAGCCCTACTGATTGTAATCTGCATTTGTAACAAGATCCCCACGTGATCTGAGTGCATTTTAAAATCTAAGAACAGGGGCGCCTGGGTGGCTCAGTTGGTTAAGCGACTGCCTTCGGCTCAGGTCATGATCCTGGAGTCCCTGGATCGAGTCCCGCATCGGGCTCCCTGCTCAACAGGGGGTCTGCTTCTCCCTCTGCCCTCTTCCCTCTCGTGCTCTCTCTCATTCTCTGTGTCTCAAATAAATAAATAAAATCTCTAAAATAAAATAAAATCTAAGAACACTGATAGCATCATGCCACACTTCTAATAAAGAATAAACACACAGGTGGTATACTTTCATAGCAGTTCTTCCCACAGGCACAAAAAAGAGGCTAACTCTGTGAGGTGATGGATACATTGACTAACTTGATTGTGGTGATTGTTCACAATGTGTACAAATACCAACTCATTAAGTTTTACACCTTAAATATATATAATTTTTAATTGTCAATTTGTCCTCCCATTAAAGCAGTGCAGATCAAGTCCGGCATCAGGCCCCTTGCTTAGCGGGGAGCCTGCTTCTCCCTCTCCCTCTGCCCCTCCCCCATTCATGCTTGTTCTCTAACTCTCTCTCAAATAAACTAAAAATAAAAAAATAGGAGAAACATTTTTAAAATGCAATAAACATTCTAATATTATATTTTAAAAGTACTTTTTACCATCCTGACTCTCCAGTTATGTAATTGCACTAAGCTATTTAAACCACAAATATAAGTTTCCCCACTGCTTTATTAATGAGCATTAGTAGTCTGCAATCGTTCACACTTTCAAGTAGTGGTTCTGGATCTGCACTGCTTTAATGGGAGGCCCTTGTTCTTCCCCTAGATATTTTGATTTTATCAGACTGTAGTGAAGCCCTGGTAGCAACTGTTTTTTAAAAGTCCCCAAATGACTCTAATGTACAGCCAGGTTAAAAAAACAAACAAGGGCGCCTGGGTGGCTCAGTTGGTTAAGTGACTGCCTTCGGCTCAGGTCATGATCCTGGAGTCCCGGGATCGAGTCCCGCATCGGGCTCCCTGCTCGGCGGGGGGTCTGCTTCTCCCTCTGACCCTCTTCCCTCTCATGCTCTCTCTCATTCTCTCTCTCTCAAATAAATAAATAAAATCTTTAAAAATTAAAAAAAAAACAAAAACAAAAACAAAACAAAACTTTATTTTAACAAATTAAGGGTTTGGGGGTTTTTTGAGAGAAAGAAACAGCATGAGCGTGCATGCGTACCAGTAGGGGAGAGGCAGAGGGAGAGGGAGAATCTTAAGCAGACTCCGCACTCAGCATAGAGTCTGACATGGAGGCTCGATCTCCCAATCCTGAGATCATGACTTGAGCCAAAATCAAGGCAGACACTCAACCAACTGAGCCCTCCAGGTGCCCTACAAATTAAGGTTTTTTAAAAAATACCTGAAACTAGTAACTTTGATTGCAACCCAGTTTCTATTGTCCATTTTACTTCTCCCTTTTGTCATTTCACCACTGCTTGGTGAATGAAATAAAGAATCTGTCACACTAGTCCAGACAAGGACAAAGAGAGAACAGTATTGTTTGACAACTACAGCATGAGTAACAGCATCAGACATCAGCATTTAATGGCATATTAGTATACATTAGTATATTTATGACACACCATGCACAGAGAAATTGTAGAGATTGCAAACTTTGCATTGGAATTGACTTACAAACACACTCACAGCAAAACAATAAGGACAAAAGAAACCCCAAGAAATCAGTTCTCTTTTAAATTGAAAACAAGGAGGGAATGGTATTGACAGAGCTAAAGTTGGGCGTAATGGCTTATGTAGAAGGACGGCACCTGTTGACCTTCAGGTTCACCTCCTTAGAATGCCCTCAGGCCGGGTGATGGCAGCCTGCCCCACTCCTCCTTATGTGACTTGACCTGTAACAGGTAGAGGAGAGGAACTCCCCTTTGCTGACCACTCTGGTCCTGAGCACTTTCTGGTTATCTATCACTGTTGTCCCTCAGAACAGCCTCACATGGAAGGTACTGTGTACCCATTTTGCAGATGAGGAAACAATGCCTCAGAAATGCTAATCAACTCCGCCAAATTTATCCTCTGGTAAGAGGTAGATTCCATCTGTGGGTCTGAACCAATCTATGAGCTCCAAACGCTCCTCTTTCTCTGGTCACCCTGCCATCTTCCAGCCATAAGAGTGGTCAAGAAAGAGTATGCCCAGGCAGCCAGCTGGGACAGGGAGCATCTCAGAGAAGAAGTGTTCCAGGCAGGACCTCCGGAGACTAGAGTTACTCACATTCCTATTCCTACTGTGCCCCAGATGATGAGAGCCACCACCAGGTGATTTGAGCTGGGTAAATAGATGGTAAAGATGGGAAAACTAGAACCTTCTGCTGAGCAGGGCTGGAAGTAAGGGCTTGATATGGAGGCATGGGTATTAGCATCCTCACTTAGAACTCTGACTTCTTCCCATAAACGTTTTGTCACAGAGTAGGCTCTGTGCCTATGATTAGTGTCATGATTATGTATAAAGATGCTCATGAAAGACAATTATCATATGGTTTCACTCATAGGAGGAAAATAAGAAACAGCACAGAGGACCATAGGGGAAGGGAGGGAAAACAGAATAGGAAGAAATCAGGGAGGGAGACAACCCATGAAAGACTCTTAACTATGGGAAAGAAACTGAAGGTTGCTGGAGGGGTGGGGGTGGGGGATGGGGTAACTGGGGGATGAGCATTAAGGAGGGCACGTGATGTGATGAGCACTGGGTGTTATAGGCAACTGATGAATTACTGAATTCTGCATCTGAAACTAATGATGTACTATATGTTGGCTAATTGAATTTAAAAATAAATAAATAAATAAAGATGCTCATGGTTAACAGAGCTTCCTTTAGTGAGTTGGTTGGAGCCCAAATAATATGACCACATGGAGTGATTGATCAGGCCAGGAGATTCCAGGTTTACAACTATCATCCTAGGGTGCCATTTGGTTTTGACATTCATGACCTTCTCGTTTTAGAACAAAATAGTAGTAATAATAATTCTATTGAAATAGGCCAGGATAGGTTTGAACCTCCAGCATCTGTCAGGGTCTCCATACATGAGATGCAGAGTTGTCCTTTTAACATGAGGTCCCCATAGTAGCAAGATGCTTCCACGAAAACTTTGGCTATGTTTCCTGGAGGGGAAAAGAATAGTCTAGGCCAGGAAAGCGTCGCATGCAAAAGTCTCCATAAGTGTAGGTCTCTATCTAAATGTAAGAGGTCCTCCAGGGGCAGCTCATCTTAAGTCATTAGCAGTTCAAGCTGCTGAGAGCCAAGGATACAACTAAAGGTGGCCACGAGGTAGAGGAAAGGGTCTTTCTGCAAAGACACAATCTGAGGGTTTCACAGCTCAGGTTTCACAGGTTTGTCCCAGTCTACAGAAAACTGTAAACTACCTTGGGATTTGTATTAGAGGCTGCCGATCCTGCAGTGCCAAGACTCCCCATAAGTGCTTCCCTAGAGCAGACACGGTGTGCTGGGGGCTCTATCCCAGTAGAACCATGAGGATGTCACCGCATCAAGATACACACCCACACCACACAGCAGTATGACAGGCTCTGTCTGGTGTCCTCTTTCCCCATAAGATGTATTGCTACAGATTAGGAAGAGTCTGGCATGAATTGATATTGCTAAGGTCTACTTAATTCCCAGATGATTCCTCATTTTCTTTTACCATTCACCTAAAGACCCACTCATACAATATAAAAGAGGGATATAAACTTTCCTGAAATCAGCTAGCTGATTTTCATTCACAAAGACATTGATTTTAGAACCTTTCATATTTGTTCTGTGTATTGTACATAATACATATTTGTGTAAGTAATAGTATACTTACATCTAGAGCAAACGTGTTAGTGTTAGCAGAGATCAAAATAATTAAACGTGTAATGATCCCACACCTCTCCAACATCAACTTTGAAAGTTGTCTCACTATTTTATGCACAGCCCAGATTTATCTGTAAATTGCCCATCCTTACATGGGCAATTTATGGGTCAAATAACGTATTCTGTTTTTTTCCACTGAAGACTATAGGTAGACTGTTAGCATGGGGAAAACAGATTAGGAAAACAAACAACAAACAAAAATAAACCAAAGTAGGTGAAAGCAAACTAGACATATTCATTAGCTATATCTCCAATTAATGCACAATTTCCTGTTTCCTACTACAATCAAAATACCTAGAAAAGATTTTTGTTTTGTAAGAATATGATTAGCTGGGTGCCTGGGTGGCTCAGTCATTAAGCATCTGCCTTCGGCTCAGGTCACGATCCCAGTGTCCTGGGATTGAGCCCAGCATCGGGCTCCCTGCTCAGCGGGAAGCCTACTTCTCCCTCTGCTTGTGTTCCTTCTCTTGCTTTGTCCCTCTCTGTCAAATAAATAAATAAAATCTTAAAAAAAAAAAGAATATGATTAGCTTACAGTGTCCATCTTTTATAAAGACCCTCATTTGTACTATTAATAAATCTTTGCAATCAGAGGTATAATGTATCAGGGGATATAAGACGGGAACAATAGCAACTTATTATATTCCTGAGACACTAAAACATTTTCACTATTCGCTAGAATAGCAAAAAGTTTCATTGGGGCAGGCAAATGATCACTTTTCAAATGATAAAACGCTAAAATATTTTATAAGCGCTTTTTCTACAGGTCTCCAGGGATTTGCGTTAAGTATTTGCATAAATAAATTATAAATGGATACATCACGGCAGACTGAGTGGAGCAATGGGAGGCTCCACGGAATGAATTTTAAACTGTATCCACAGAAAAGGGGAGTGCTCACTATCAGCTAGAGCACAGGTTTTGCTTCTTATCCTTTACAAATCTCCCCATTCTGTGACTTTCCAGGTGGTCTCTTGGGTGTCCTTCATCACATTTAATCTTTCTCCCTTCTCAAGTCCTCATGAACACTGTATTTGGCCTTATTAAAATCGACTCTTGCACAAGTAGTGGGGAAAACATAATTGGCTTTCCAGTCAACTATGTTTATGACTACATTTGATACAAATGTTATGCGTATTAGCTAAGTGAAGAAATACATGAAGAAAGGTATTAACAGTAATCATAAAGCCTTACCAGAGCAGGGACAGAGCATCATGCTGCCCAGTATGTCCTGGCTGTACCCACATGACGCACAGCAAGGAGCAGTAATGTAGAGCCCAATGAAAAATGGCATCTGGCATACAAATTAAAGACAGAACAAGGCTCCCGATCTTGGCCCCATACGCAGCCAACATAAACTCAAACTTGGAAACAATTAAGCTTGCCTATAAATCCAGAGCCTTGGGAAACTAAATGGAGTCCTAAATCAGAGAAGGTACAAATATGAGGACGTAGGAAGAAGACTCATTAGCCAAATTCACACAGTGGTTTGATGAGTGTTCCTAAGAGCGAGGAATCTCAGATTCTACCCTTAAAGGCACTGAAATTCTCATGTTAGATCATAATACCACTGGCATTTTGTAATGAAAACTGAAATCCAGGGGATAAAAAAGCTATTTTTTAAAGGCTCATTTACTCATTCATTGTCTTAATCGCCAGAATTACTACTGCTAATAATTGCATTCTTTTTTTTTTTAAAGATTTTATTTATTTATTTGAGAGAGAGAATGAGAGACAGAGAGCATGAGAGGGAGGAAGGTCAGAGGGAGAAGCAGACTCCCTGCTGAGCAGGGAGCCCGATGCGGGACTCGATCCAGGGACTCCAGGATCATGACCTGAGCCGAAGGCAGTCGCTTAACCAACTGAGCCACCCAGGCGCCCCTAATAATTGCATTCTAACAGTGTCCGAAAAGAAACCTGACCCTCCTTTTTATCTGCCACCCCACCCCACTCAGGATACTTCTTCCCACCCTTGGGTTCCTTCCTTCCCATCGAATCTCTACATTTTCATTTCTTCTTATCTAGATGAGAGACTAGGATCCAACCCATAAGTACTGCCTATTGGGCTTCTCTGCTGTATGGTTTTTCCAGGCTAAAGAACAGAACCCGGAAATCCCCTCGGGGGCAGATTGGGTCAACAACACATTCTGCTCTTGCCTCGGTCAGGTTCATCTTGTTTCAAGTGCAACACAGAATGAGACTCACCATTTAAGATAAGTAAGAACGCGTTCATGGGTTCCGGGTCTTAGCCAAGCTCCTCTCTGATTCTAACGCTGACCTTGAATTCTCTCCTATTCTTCACTGTGAAGGTATATGTGAACTCTTCAAACGCACATGGTGGGTGCAACAGATGTCAGTGAATTGACAAGAACGCATAAACGGCAACAATTATTACAACTAAATGCCACAAAAATTACAAGCCAAAACTACTAGACTTCCTTGTGTTTTTCACAACCTACTGATTTGTTTATTGGTCTTCTAAAGCATTCACCCAATCTGGAGGATCATATTGTGAATATAAGTAGACCATTTGTTTACCCTTAAGAGGCATTATTTTGATGGGTTGCTGGGGGCTACTCATCAACAGTCATCAGTTACACAATATAATTTTTAAAAATCACTCTAAGTACTTGCAAGAGAAAAGAATTTAAAATGTAAAAGCAATTATGCACCTCACCGGGGCCTGACATAGGAAAAAAAAAGTATGCTGCAGATCTGGGGGTGGGAGGGGAAATATTATCTTTAAGAGAAAACTGCTCATGTATACATTTTATTACTCTTATCATTACTAAAGATTTTTGTGCTGTAAAAAATTTGTAAACTACATTATCAGTATATACTAACATATCTAATTTTTTATAATTCTATACCTTTGAACAAAAATTCATCACGATAAAGATATTGCTGATGCTGTGCATTTTCTCTATACTGGAGAATCCTGCAAACCATTTAACTATATAACATTTGTGATTTGCCTCACCCTGTCTCCTACTGTCAAATTCTTTACAAGACTTTTCCATCACAAATAGCATTTAACACTAAGAAGTACTTCTCACTCCAGTGACTTAGAAACACATGATTTCCATGGGCCACTACTCTGTAGCTGGCAGCAGTCAAACAAGGTTTGAAATTCCATTTAGGAAGCAGCCCGCCTCAGCCCTCCCACTCCAGGCTGGGCTTCTTGTCACCCTTACGGTGCTCACTTCCTCTCGTTAGGGAGCAAGAGAAGACTCCCCAGTCCTGGCAGGTCAGAGATGTTTTCCCTTGTCCTTCAGATCTAAATTTAGATGTCACCTCTACAGAGCTGCCCTTCCTTAGGGCCCAATCAAATTAGGTCTCTGCAGGGAAAGAGCATCCATGGTAGAGAGGCTGCTCAAGAACACCTGGGCTGTGCCTTTGCCATGTCCCCTGATGGGGACCTGGCCTTGCTGGTGTTGAATTGGTTCGATGATTGCCAACGATCCCTCAAAGAGAAGCTCAGAGAAGACAGAGGTAAGTGGAAAGGTGATGTAAGCCCCATGCTTAATAGGACAGTTCCAGTGTGGCAAAGCGTTCTCTTTTGTCTCAACTCTGGAAGGACTTTACTTGCATCAAGAGTGTCACCAGCAGCCCACTGCACAGGAGAACCAGGGGACCCGGAAAAGCCAGACAGCAGCTGCTTTGGCTCAGGGGAGCTCCTTGCTGCTATTAATGTTTTATGTCCTCAGTTAAAAATAAATGGGGACAAACTGAGGGTTCTAGAGGGGAGGGAGGTGGGGGGATGGGTTAGCCTGGTGATGGGTATTAAAGAGGGCACGTATTGAATGGAGCACTGGGTGTTATACACAAACAATGAATCATGGAACACTACATCAAAAACTAATGATGTAATGTATGGTGGTTAACATAACATAATAAAATAAATAAATAAATAAATAAAAAATGGGGACGCTGTAGGGTGGCTTCTGCCTGCTAATCCATGACACCTGAATGACTGTGGTCTCTGTCGCTCTTCTCCTAGCATCCGGCCTTTTCCTTCATAGCACTAAAGTCCCAATGTTCATACCTCCTTCTATGAACCTCACACATGTGTCATATTATACATTCATACATGGAGATCATATAAAGTTACATACCTGCATAGTCACTTATTCTCTGTGTCTAGTCCTCTTATGTGAAGTCCTTGAATTCGGGGAACACGAGCATTTTTTCCCACCATTGTTCCTGACACACGGGAGTCAGACAAACTGAAGTAATTTTCTAAGCAAATCAATATTGAGATGAAGACAAAGACTCTGCAATGGCACCAGGACACTCTCTGGGTGTTGTTTTCTCCTCAGGCAAGCAGTTGGTGACTCTCTCCATCACCCAGAAGAGTCAATGAGTTAGTCCTCTCTTGTACCCTCACCCCATTCAGTGGAAGCTGAGAACCTTTCAGTGGGTGGGAGCTGCAGGGTGGGAGATGGAGGTGGAGCAGAAAGGGGCTTCATTGGCTCTTCACTTCTTCAGCGACATTCCTTGTTGAATTAGTCCCTAAAAAGTTCTAGTTGTTTCCATGGTGTCCTTTCCTACTTTGGTCTTAAACACTTGTACATACATACTAACAGGGTGATTCACAAAATTAGATAAATTATGCATTTTCAAGAAACTTGATAAGAAACCTCGTTTTGAAAGCTTATTTCTGGATACTCAATGGCACTTGCCCCCTGGCTAAGAAATAGCAGTTGTAATTCAGACATTCATTCATAGCTTTTTACTAATTCACATCATTCCTACATCTTATTTGTTCTTCAAAATAAAATGATTGTTTTACCGATTTTCACACAATCAACTGGTATATATTAATTCAGACCAAAAGAAGCTCTCAAATGAAGAGTATCGTCCAAGATGGGTAGGGTCACATGAACCCCTCAGGCCTACCTCTGACCATAATTAACATAAAAGGAGAAGGACCCAGACCTATCTCCTTGCAGCCCTTCCTCCCTATAAAACGCTTTATCACCAGAAACATGAAGTTAGGCGGACGTGAAGTTAAGCAATCATTTGTAGACCACAACTCTAATATAATTTTGACCAAGTTTTCTAGTCAGTAAGTTATAGACAAAGCAGTTTATAATTTATAACCAGGATTTAAAATAAGAATCTGTGAAAAGTTCCACAGATAGTATTTTCTTTATTAATAAAAGCCCACGTGGCATCCCCCCACACCAACTGACTTCTATTCTTTGCCTGGTCTTCCAATCATTACACCCTTTCAAGTCAACCTGTTATTTTCTGAGGTATGTCTTTCACTTCATAGTACGTGTTTACCATTTCCATGCTAAGAAAGGTTTGATCCTGTTTATCATGGCTGCCTCATATGCCCTAACTTCCTTAAGTATAGACTTAGTATTGAACACAGTAGGGTGCTCCCACTGTTTTCTGTTATTAAATACATTTTGATATATAAATCACTTCAGCCTTTTCAATTATTTTCTTGGTATAGATTTCCAGGAGAGAAGATAAGGCTCAAAGCATATGAACATTTTTATGGCTCTTTCTGTGCTTGGATATTTAATTATTTTACCAAAAAGATGGGTTGATTTCCATTGCTCTAGGAATCTCTAAGCATACCACTTTTACAAAGACTTCACCACAATTCACTTTCAGCTTTAATTTTTTTTATTATAATCAGTATCTCATTATTATCAGTGGGGTTGAACATCATTCTATATGTTTATTCTGTAAGATTACATGAATTGTCTATTCATCTATTCACATTCTTAACCCATTCTATTTCCTCCCATTTTCTAAAAGGTCTTCCCAAATGGCTGCTTGAGCCCTGAAAACAAATCTCTTAACCTGACCTAAGGGCAAAAGGCCACAGAAGCAAAATCAGCACAAAGCTGCCACGTTACCTTAGAGAACAGGGCTGGCTGTTACCAGAACCACATTAGCAGAAGAATAATCGCTTCAAGGAAATGTCTGCTTGACCTTACCCAGTCTTTGGACCTGAATGCATCACTGTGGATTTGCGGGCCACACTTCATTAGGAAGTTGTAAATTTTGCTTTTAAATCACCAAATAACTTTTCAACAAACACAGGGATTGGTCATTAAGGATGAAGCAGGTTAAAAGGAATTAAGCGTCCAACTAAGGAGTAGGAAAACCTACGCAGCTCATTAACTGCATGATCAACCTGATTTATACATTGTTCAGCACTCACAGACAAACAAAGGTTAGGATAATTTGGATTTTCTGAAGTTTTGGGTGGGGACACACCCCATGTTACTTGACATCACAGAGAAGGGCAACCCCACGGAGCACCCAGTGTTCAGGGACCTGTGCTGTCCTGAGGTCCACAGCGGTGATGTAATTCAGATCCGTTCGGACTGGCTTCTTGTAAATGGGGCAGGAATAAAACCGAGGATCTCTTAAAGCTACAAAAAAATCCACAAAAAAAAACCTTGGTGAATTTCAAAATTAAGCAGCCCAAACAGCATGCAGGGTCAAATTTGTGCATTCTAAAGATCATTCCAGGGGCGCCTGGGTGGCTCAGTTGGTTAAGCGACTGCCTTCGGCTCAGGTCATGATCCTGGAGTCCCTGGATCGAGTCCCGCATCGGGCTCCCTGCTCGGCAGGGAGTCTGCTTCTCTCTCTGACCCTCCTCCCTCTCCTGCTCTCTGTCTCTCATTCTCTCTCTCTCAAATAAATAAATAAAATCTTTAAAAAAAAAAAAAAAAAGATCATTCCAAGGTTTTGGTAGAATGAGAGCTTCTTCCTGAGGTCAGACAGTCCCTAGATGTGAAGCAGATGCAACTGCAGGTTTCCAGGGAGTGTGACAAAACACCCGGACATCTTCAGGTTTGTCCCGCTGCCCCTTGTCCCATGTCCTTGACAATAACCCCTGCCCACATGAAATGACCATGAACCTCCCACTGCTTCCTTTCTACCCATCAATTCAGCATGCCCTCTCCACAATTTCTCCTCTACTTCCCCACCAAATCTTGTGCATGGATACCCTCTCCATTTTTCTCTCACAGCTTTCCTTTGGCTCAAGGCACCTGTCACTGTTAATCAGATGTCCAGCACCAAGGCTCACTAGTATTTCACTTTATTAAGATTATGATTTCAAAATCCTGCCTTTGACCCTCTGTGCCATAGCCTAAACTACATTTGAAATCACAGGGGTTGTGAGCTATCCATGTGTGCAGAGGAAGAGACGTGGCTGGAAGCAGACAGCCAAGGCACAGTTCAACTCCCTGAGATGCAATCCACCTTTTTCAAGTAGATGAAAACATACAGTTTCCAAAACTATGTGGTTATGTGTATGTGGATCCTTATATTTATACAATGGGGGGGGCGGGAGATGGGGTTGGCACAGGGCTTTAAGAAAAGGAGTAAACATTTACAAATACCAGATTAGGCTTTGGAAGAAGCCCCTGCACTGAGCAGCTTGGAACTTTAGCTTCCTCAGCTTCTCGTTCAATCTACACCGCCCACGTAATTCATCTGCACATCTCCTAGCATCCGGCTCAGGAAGCAAGACACTATTTCCTCTTCTCTTCCAAAATCGTTTCAGCACAGACGTGGTGTCTGCACCCATCCATACGTTCCTCCGGAAGGCCAACATCATACATGACCCTCACATAAACATTCAGACAGAAACAGGTTTAACGAGGAGGAGAACGTTGCTTTGGTGAATTTGTGTGATACAGGCCCATGAGCACTGAAACTTGGAAACAGTACCTCTGAACTCTACGTGCAGTGTTGACATATTGTGGAATTTAGTTCCCAAAACTAACTTGCGCAATAATTTATCTTTTTCTAATACATTCCAAAAGCAAGCCACTCTCAGAAGTTAAGATCTCGCTTTTTGACCCAATAAAACCTTCTATCTGCTTTGCCATGTGTTTTTATACCTCCACTGTGATTAATTTTATTGGAAGAAGTTAAACACTTGAACATGATGATATTATACATTAAGTTTCAATATAAAGTAAATATTCTAAAGCAGTGATTCTTAACCAACGATGATTTTACTCTTGGGGGACATTTGTGAATATCCGGAGATATTTTTGGTTACCACAACCGTGAGACTGCTCCTGGCATCTGGTGGACAGAGGCCGGAGATCCTGCCAACACGCTATAACGCACAGCACATTCCCCCACCCCCAACAAAGGGTATCTGGACCAAAAATATCAATAATACCGAGGTCAGGGAACCCTGTTCTAAAACAGACTCATAGATACTTTACAGTACTTTAAACCTATGTGTTTGCTTAATCCCATGAAATTAATCATTAGAACCAATCTAAATTAATTTAATACCTAATTTTTAAGTCTAGGTGTTATTTTTTTTAATTACCATGAGAATATCATTAGTAATAATTATTGGGCAAATATATCAAAAATTCTGATTAAGTAAGTGAATGGCAGTGAATTCATGGAGTGTAGTTAATACTAACAGTGCTGATTGATAAAATTAAATCCCTTAATCCTGGGATCTGTAAATATATAATAAGTGTTAACTGTCGTTCTTCTTGATGCAAATTTGACTAACATTTTAAATCTTGAAGGAACCCACTGTAGTCTCACATTTGGTGCAAATGTAATTATAATATACATGTAATAATAAATATATGTAATTGTAATAATTACACCTTGGGAAGTATATGACTACTTGGATTTTAATCCCAAAAGAAAAGACAAATTGGGAGGGGAAATAGCATTCTTTTCAATAAGCAGGTAAAAAACAATTCTCTGACATATTTATCCAATTTTATTTATTTGTAATTGCTGCAGAACTGAAGGTGCCCATCCCAAATCACAGCATGCAGCCAACTTCCACAGCAGGATTAGAAGCCACTGAAAATATCATTTCATAGTCAAAGTGTTGACAGACGCTAAACAACCACATCAACAGATGATTCAAAACCATTAGCCCTAGTTAGACAAATAACTTTGAAGACAAAAATAAACATGCTAGGTAGGTAAAGCAAATCAGCTAAACATGTTTAAAACCTTAGGGTCCCAGAAGGAGGAGCAGAGACAAGAGGCTGTCTAAATCGGTGAGAGGCCATGGTTTAGGATCTGAAAGGTTTTAATAAAACACCTTGAGGGAGTTTCGTTTTCTAACCAGGTCACTTCCCTCTCTAGCCTACATTTTTCATCCAAGTGGTAGTACATCATTGCATCATATGTTCCTTCCAATATCCAAAACAACCAAGTTACATAGAAGATTCCCTATATAACCTTTAAGTCATTCCTTTATTTAACTCCTCTTTGAGAATAACATTTAAGTGATTAGTGAATTCTTATGTATTTCTTTTAATCCTTCAACAAACATGTGTTAACATATTAATAATAGCAATAATAACAAAATGATTTATTGTATGCTAACTATGTGCTAGAACTTTGGGTTCAATGCTCTTAACAACCCTATGGGATGGGTACCATTATGAAATTCATTTTGCAGATGAGAAAACTAAAACATAAAAAGGTGAGCTATTCGTCCAAGGTTACAAAGCTGTAGGTGATAAGATAAGAATCAAACCCGGCCAGAATGGGCCAAGAGCCTTTGCCCTTAATCTCAGCAAAAGTTAGAACGTAATATGCGTGTGCCTCTAGGTCTTTGCAGGAGGATGTGAAAATGAACGAGATAACTATTAGATGTCTGACTTCAACTCACAGCATATTTGAGACTCCTCCAAAGTCACATGACTAATTACTCTAGTGATAAAACCAGAAGTGCAAGTCAAATATCCAGGCTCCTGGCTCACTGTCTTTTACCTGAGACCATGTGCCCCCCACCCCCGCCATCTGGCCGGGGACGTGACCACCTTTAGCCTGCAGCATGCAGACAAGGAGGCCATAGGGAGTGAGAGCTCTCATCCAAACAGGGCAGAGTCTGTGTCTATTTCACCAGGTGCCTGAGAAAAATAAACTCAGGACTTCAAAATGCAAAGAAGCTATCCTCATTTTTAATTTGGGCTTTATTTTGAAGCTTCAACCCAGACACCACAGAGACTCCCCAAATGCATAGTCTTCAGTAGAACACTAACCACAGGAATTCCCAGAGGTTTGCATTCATCCCACATTCTGATACCAGCTTTGGTAGCTGGAAGTCATAGGCCAATTTCATACATCTCTACACCTTAAGTTCCCCATCTACAAAATAGGGATGATATATCTTACAGAGTTGTTGTAAAGATTAAATAAATCAATATATGTGAATGACTAGCATAGCATAATGCTTAAAATGCAGTAGACGCCCAAGGTGTGTTAGATTTCTCCTTTCCACACACACACATACATGTGAGCACACATACACGTGCACAGATATACAAACTGAAGGTGCCTTAAATTCCATGGGGCTCAAGAGTCAGGAGGCCTCCACCTCCTGGTCACGGCATGGGGCTATCCCACGCCCAGCCCCACATCTGCACAGCGTTGGATCAGGGAGGGTCATAGGGTGATCTTAGAAACACTTTTTTCCTCCTTAGCTGCAGAGACCCTGAGATCCTTCTCTCCCTACCGAGTGCCCAGAGGTACACAGAGGTCTTGCTTTGTTCCCCAAAGTTTCCAATCACCATTTTCCCATCACATTGGCTATCACCCTGAAGTTCATGAAGAAGCATCAGTCTGTCTATATAGTAATCTATAGGGACACGTATCTTTCCTATGTCTGCTTCTTTGCAACTTCCTTTGAGAGCAGAGGACCTAGAGTTGATGTGGCAGGCTTTGCCCTTTCGGTGAACGTCACATTATCTGGGTGACTTTCTTATGACGTCCTAAGCATTTGGGTACATATTATGCAATTTTTAAAGTCAAAATAAATATCTAGACTTCTTTTTGAAAACAAACCAGTCTTATATGGAAAGTTCAATGATGAATTATTTAAATAAAAGTTACCCTTCATGTCAACAAAAAAACAATTTACTAAAAGAATTTTAACTTTAAAACACTGTACTTTAAGGAGTGTCCTTTGGTCATTAGTGATGCTACACCCCTTTCGCTCAATTAGAGCCCTATTCAGTTATCAAAATTAAACAAAAATTAGATTTATAGTATGAAAAGAGCAATGGAATTTTAGCTTTTCAATCACTGAAAAACACTTCTCCAACAACAAAGCTATTTGGCAAAACAAGTTTCCATCAACTGCTATTGAAACAAAAAAAAAAGGAAAGAAAGAAAGAAAGAGAGAAAAGAATGAAAGTTTCTCTTTTTTTTTTTTCAGTGCTTTGAAATTAGTCACTTTTTCCTTTGCTTATTTTATTTTCTCCCTTAACTTGCTGCTAATGAGCATCACTGCTGCTGACTAATTCCCAGTAGGGTGAGTACAGTTGTTCTATTAAAATGTGTTCTTAAATAATAAAGAACGGCCTGTATTATAAAATTATTATTTTATTAATACCATGCTGAGATGTTCAAAATCATGTTGCAATGGATTTTTACAGTTTAGTCACAAGATACATAAAAGTAACACCTAACTGAATGTGAGGAAGATTCTTCTTTTACTTTATAAGGGAAACGTTTTTGCAATGTGTTGCCTGGACCGAATGATACAATAAAGCAAAATTTCTAAAATATTCTTTTGATTAAAAAGAACTCTTAATGATTTTTTCTATAAAATAACCACTGCCCCAGGTCTTCACACCACCCTAAGAACCAGTAAATCCGAAGCCACAGGCAGCTTGCTTGCCTAAGCTCAGCCAGACACATTTATCCTGTCAGATTCAGTTGGGGTATGTGGAGCACCTGCCTGTTTCTTTTCTGACGCCCACCTCTCTTCACGGGCTCCTCTCCCTTCACGCACCTACTTTCTGTTCCTCATGCACAGCATATCCACTGCTACCTCACGCCTTTGCACCTTCACCTTTGTTCCTGGATATGAGCAGAGCTGCCTTCTGTCTCCCGGATCTCAGCTCAGTGTTCTCTCCTCAGTGAGCCTCTCCCCAAGCCCCTGAACTATCCACTCGCTAGCATAGTACGTGTGTGTTTCCTTCATAGAAAAGAACTATCTGAAACCAGTATGTGGATTTAGAGTCGATTCTCATTATCATGGGATTTATGTACATAAAATCTCCAGGAACACTGAATTAGCAACTACTGAACCACTGTTCCAAGGGTTTTGAAATACAGGGCAGGTTTCCTGCAAGCCTCCGGTCCCAAAGTTTTCAACCCCTCAATACATAACCTTACTGTAGGTGTGTTTTTGTTTAAAGACACCTTTTTAATATATATTGTTGATTCATGAACATTGGACTCATGGCATTTAACTCATGCTTCACTGAACCTTGTGTCAGACACGTATTTTCTCCATAATGCACGTCACAGTCTTCTTCTGCCTGCAAATGACCTGCCACATGCATGCATTCGGGGGTTACAGATTTAAAGTACAGGTGAATTCCTAAGTGCAGAATCCATGAGTAACAAGGGTCAGCTGTATTTGCTTCCTTTTTGCTGCCCGTCCCTCCTCGACACTGGGTTCCTTAAGAATGGGGATACTGCTGCATCCCCAGCACCAGAGTAGAGCACAGCAGATGGTCAATACCAGACAGATACTCACTGAATGACCGAGTGAGCTAATGCTATTTCCCTCTGCCGAGAAAAGTCTATCTCCAACTCCTCTCACACTCATTCTCAGCATCAAAGCACATCTCCAAAGCAATCTCCACTAACCTCGCAGGCATCGTCATGAACTACTTCCCGGCTCCCTGAGCATCCTGAGTGTATCTCTATCCTCACATGTATCAAATTCCACTTTAATTATTGATTTACTTGTCAGTCTCCCTAACTGGAGGGAATCCCTTATGGGCTTGATCTGTTTCATCATTGTGTCCTTTGCACCTAGGACAGTGGCTGGCGTATTATCAGCCGTCCAGCAAATATTTGCTTAAAAAATAAATATTCATAGTTTATAAACTCTCTTCCCTTGACCCGTGTTCCCAAATGTGATATTTATCTAAGGAACGGGGATCCTAGAAGCTGTCTTTCAAAGAGAAATGGTCTATTCCTTACTCGTTTAAAGAAAAATCTATTGTGTTTCTGTCACAAAATCAGTTATTTCCTTGGGATCCCTTATCCCAGCCGCCTCCAGAGTGCAAGGCTTACAACAATCATTTCACCGCATATATGTATGTGTACATCATCATGTTGTACACCTTAAGTATATGCGATTTTTATTAAAAAGATAAAATACATTTTTTTTAATTGAGATAAACAGAGAAGTCCCACGTGTGCTGAAAGGTAGTTACAGCTGAGTGAAATGTAATAACAAAAGCCTCCAGGGCGCCTGGGTGGCTCAGTTGGTTGAGCGACTGCCTTCGGCTCAGGTCATGATCCTGGAGTCCCTGGATCGAGTCCCGCATCGGGCTCCCTGCTTGGCAGAGAGTCTGCTTCTCCCTCTGACCCTCCTCCCTCTCATGCTCTCTCTGTCTCATTCTTTCTCTCTCAGATAAATAAATAAAATCTTTAAAAAAAAAAAAAAAAGCCTCCAGAGCACATCAGGCCAATGGTGGAAACCAGTTTAGGTATTTTTAGACTTGTCACACAGAACTTTGTCAAAGTGGAATAACGTGTGCTTCACAGACATGCTATTATGTTCATAGGCTGAAATACGAATCCAGCTTTTTACTATTAGCTACTGGATTAAGCCAAATGGCCCTGAATTCAATCTGGCTTTCACAATGTGACTTAAACTTCCGAGCTGGTAGAGTCGGCACCTCCAGTGGGCCCTGTGCAGTCCTGCCTCGAAAGCCACCCTTCCACCCCTTGTCCCATCTCATCTTATCCAACCTTCCAGGCCCTGTCCAGCTCTGCTCCTGAGACACAGCCCCCGGCCACTTCTTCCCATTTTCACCTCCCCTTCTTTCCCACCCTCTGTTAACTATTCCAAACACTTGCTTCTTATCTCATCAGCTAATGATTCATGAGTATCCATATATATTTTACCTGCTTTAGTAGATAGGCAAGAATGATCTAGAACCATGGCCTCCCCTGTAACACTCAAAAAAGTGCCTAGCAGTCAATAAGCACTCGTTAAACATGGGTGTGAGTGCAAATGCTGATAAAATAGTAAAATCCTCAGGATTCTTGTTTTTATAACAAGAATCTTGTGTTTATAACATTATCCAATCTGATAACGCCAACCGCCCCTGAATGCGTGAGATAACTTACTGTTGTTTTCTGCATAAATCCTTATGACAGGCATCAACTCAAAGAGCACTTTTGGTTTGGATTCGGTGAGTTTCATGTTCCTCTTGTCCCAAGCAGCACCTTCAAGGTACAAGCCGTAGACATAGACACCGTCGGTGGGCGGGGCGGAAATGTCATCCTTCATCCACTTGGTGACCTCACTGCAAATCACCATATTGTCCAAGGCCCAGCCTTTGTTGGCCCGAGTTATTTCCTGCTCAGGACAAGAACAAGAGCAAAGGACGGAGGGAGTGATTAGCGGTTTATCTTAACATAAAGAGCATAACAGTGATGAAAGTGTAACCCCAAAGTACCCTAATTCAGAGGAAGCAGAATTGTACTTTAAGAGTTAAAAAGATCCTCTCATAAACAATACCCACGTCCTAGTTTAACCACTGTATTTTACAAAGAAATATCAAATTATATCAAATATAAAGATAACAAATAAATGCTTTGAAAATCAAGCTAGCAGCCTGAGAACAAATTGCTGGATTTACTTTCAGGACAATGTAATTTCTGGTGCCAAAAAGGGACAGCCTTTCTCTGTCTCATTATAGTCTTAAAACTATACTGACAGAAGAAAACCTTGTAGAAGAAAATCATAATAACACAACAGGTGTAATCAGAACTATTACCTGGCGCATTGCAGTTAAAAATCCTTGGGGGTTAAAAAAACCTGTCATCCAGAAGCACTGGGGTCGACCATTGAAAACCCAAGAGGTAAACTGGCAGTTTCTTTCTAGAAGTTCAGTAAACCAGAAACCCAATGTACTTGAAACCCATGATGCCTGAAATGCATACATTGAAATAATTAATTAATACAGGCTTAATTCTGCTGTGTAACTAGCTATGTGCACAGAAAAAAATTATGAAATACCAAATTCACTTTTAGAATTTAAAAGTCCCTAAAACATGAATTTCCCTTCGGTTCTGACATTTAAGTTTTCAAATTATTCTTTCTCCTGATATTAAGATACGATAGAATCAGTTAATCGTCACATGAACTCCAGATCAATCTAGCACTCAGGATGCTGTTCAAGTACAAGTATATTCACTACCAATTCTGCTATAAAGCAATTAAAACAGTTAATTGAATTAAATTTAATAGGTCTCAACTATTTTTCCTCCTTAGGATACATTTTTTCTCCTTAGGTTACATTTTTAACAGCTACATCATAAAACAAGGCTTCTATTTACATAAATGTGTTCATGGTCTCTTAAAAATATATTCTGTGGATAATAAATCATAGAAGACTTTCTCCACTTCTCATTTTTAATGAGGCAAACAACAGTTATTTTCCGAAGTTCTTGTCCCCGAGAATGAACTTTTATTTCCTCTGATGAAGGAGCAGAAATGGAAACACAGGTCCCTTACCACCAACAAATTAATTGCATTCATTGCCTGTAATATTCTGCCTGAATTCACATGTAGAACTTCTATTATTACAATTGGCATGGATATGTTATTAGTGTTAGCAGCAACTCTACAGGCAGGTATCTCCAAATCATATTTTATATCATTTTACTGTAATTGGAATACTTTATGTATGAATAAATGCAGTGATCAACTTGTGTAGATATATACTGCTTGAATTTCAAATTCTTAAGAATTAATTTGCCTATAAACAGTGAGATTCCAAAGACTGACAATAAGTTGAGTAGAATAAAAACCTGTAAAAAAAGGATCATAATTTTAAAATCAGGTAACTCATTCTATCCTATCTTTATAGATGTGTTAACTGAAAGTGATATGTTTATACTGCATTTGATATGAGGGCACAGGGAACCATTAATGTGAGGGACCCTCCTGCCAAGGATCCTTGTTCAGAGCCTTCCAGGTGCTGACCAAGGTGAGTGAGTCGGTTTGGTGGGGAATGAACCTGCAATGGCTAGTGACAGGTAGGTTCTCCCTCTGTCACTGGCAACAAGGAAAGTCAGTCCATAGAAAACTCTGGCCTTGGGAATGAATTCACTGAAGGTGAGGAGAGGATGGAGTCTGGTCAAAGCTGACCCGGGTTTCTAAAGCCCTGGGTGAGATATCAGAGTCTCAGTGCTAAATGAGTCTCTTCCAAGAGGCTGTCAGTTCTAACCCTATTAGGTCTCGCCTTCCCGTTTACCTGAGTAGCCTCCAAAAGACCAAGACTCTAGTCACCGCATGACCCTATCCCATCTCCCAATGCTGCCCTCCCTGCACATTCCCTCACCTGGCCCAGCCCCAGCCCCACGCCCTCCCCGGTGCTCCCCACCACACCCCCAGATCTTCACCACCCCCCACAACACAAGTACTGCTGGACAAAGACAGTCTGGTACTCCTTTTACTTCTCCAAGTAGACAAGTATTTGTTAAAAGCATATCTGTCATTTAGCATAAGGACCAGCACATGATCAGTAAGCATACCGTTAAATCATTATCTTGTTACCTGGAGATACACATACTCACATATCTACAGACAAAGCAATGAAAAATGTTTCTCTTTGGTGTGACTTTTGCAGTGTGTGTGTGTGCATGTGTGTGCACAAGAACACTTCCTTCTATAAGACTAACAACACAGGCTTTGAAGTTCAAGAGCTTGGGTTTAAATTCTGATCCCTGGACTTCTTAGGTAGGTGTGTGATCTGGGAAAAGATTTAGTGTCTCCCAATCTCAAGTTCCTCACCTGTAAAATGAGGGCCATCAGATGCAAAAATTTAAATGCAATTATGCATGTCAATGGCCCAGGAGAGTGCCTGATATGTGGGAGATGCTAAATAGTCTCCTTCCCTCCCTAAAAGCTAAAACTACAGGCCTACCAGGGGATCAGTCCCTAAACAAAAGAACCCTTTTAAGTAAAACTGTGCTCTCCTGCTTTCCACTTGCCAATCCCACCTACTCACAACACTAAAGTGATGAAGTAGAGTAGGAGTGGACTTGAACATACTTTCTTCCACCGAGCAGGAATTCTGGCATCAAACATGCAGTCCAGTGCATCTCCTAGGTCTTCACTCATGATGATGGTACCATCAACAGCAAGTTTTAGCTCAGTCAGGGTGCTGCGGACCAGAGTGAGCAGCCTCTGCATTCGGTCTATCTCCTGCCTGAGGAAAATGTTCATCGGCTGGAACAGCCCCATCTTCTGGAGCCTCTCTTTCACCTGCCACGGAGACATTCAGCACATGTTAAAAATGTGACAGCTACTAATATTTACGTAACCGGTTCCCTGGGGCTGCTGAGAAGGCCCCTGATTGTACAATTCCGTTAATGGTAAGCTTTTAATTTTTTTTTCACTGCCAGAAAACAAAGAAGAAATATAAAAAGACACATCTGTTAGTGGACCAGCTGATTTTGCATCCCAGGTGGGAGAGAATATGCAGCCATTCATTCACAGAAGAATGTGAACGCATGACCATAATCACCCAGCCTTCCAAATTGCAACTGCGCTCATCAGGAAATGTTCACGTGCCTGGCGGCCTAAGGCTGGCAAACACACACACAGACACACACAGACATGTACACACACACAACCATTCTGCGGGCTACATCAAAAGACAGACTCCTGTTTTAAAAGCTTCCTGTTTTTTCCATCAAAGCATCCTTCCATTCATCCACCGACCAACCCACCCACCAATCCACCTATTTCCATTCTATAAGTATTTATTGAGCATCTTCTCTGGATCAGCTATCCTGCTGGGCTGAGTTGCTTTATCCTAAGGCAGCACTGACAGTCAGCCAGAGGAAGGGGACTCTCCTAAACTCCATTACTTAGCACGTTTATTTATGTAACTGCTATTCTATTTTTAGATATTTTTATTGCTTCATAAGTATTTCAACCACCGTTAGATATGAATGACCTCTTTCCTGATACTATAAGGAGAGGTACTTATTAAAGCTGATAGTGGTATTGATTTTCTCCAACAAGTGATCAGTTTTCTCAAGGGGAAATTTTTCCCTTCGTAATAGGTCCTTGAGTTCAGTCTACAGCACCAGCAACAAAAATGGTCTGCTTTGTGGAAAATAATAAGATGCTAAAGAAACAAAACGCTGCAGGTTTCTTTTTTGAAAACCAGGTAAAAAAAAAAGTGTTAGACAGTTAGTCTGGGGCATCTGCTAAGACTACATGGAAAGTCAGTCAGTCACTAGTGCTTTTATCCCAGATTCTAAAATGTTTTCAGGGTAAATCTTTTCACTAACATTTGCTAAACTGTCTAAAAAATGAACTTTCCTAATCATAAATTTGGCTTAAAAGTTACTTACATACTAAAAAGACAAATCAATTTTCAAAACCCATGAAGCTGCAGAGTTAATGATGTAAATACAAACTCCCTAAAATTAGGAAGGCCTGAATTTTAAGATGTGCATTAAGTTACACAATATTTTTTAGATGATCAGGTGTTTTGCTCTAAAAATACATTACTTTCCTTCGAACAAATGGCAATGTGACGTACCTCAAAGGAAAGTTCTGGAAAAGCAATCCTAACCCATCGGTACACACTTAGAACGTAGTTACGAACATGAACATTCTTGTCAGGGTTCTTTACTGTTTACATTTCAAAATGATCACATTTATAGATTTAAAAACTTATTTTTTTCTGGTTCTTCAGGAAGTGAGTTTTTGAATTTTTTTTTAACTTCAGAAAAATCATTGTTTGCCCTCCTTCCTTACTCCTCGCTCCTCCCAACCGAACAGACACATCCACAGCTGACATCCTGTCAGAATGTCATCAACTCACTTCAAATGGGCCATAGTCCGGGGGCAGCTTTTCCAGCATATCATCAGCCAGCCGGGCCACCACAGCCTCCCGGGTCTCATCCCCTCCACCAGAGCTGTCCTTGGGTTGGATGCTGAGGATGGTGTCCAGCACGTCCTTGGCCAGCTTGCTCTGGTAGGTAATGTCGGCATTGGGATGCAGCCCGAACACCTCGGGGCTGTCGTAGGTAGGCAGGCTCTGAACAAGAAGTACCCCAGATTATCCCAGATTGCTGACATAAGCCCCCATTAAATTATACTGTCTTAGGAAACAAATATTTTTATTAAGATATGTCATGTTAACATTGTGTGTCAACTATACTCAAATTTTAAAATAAATGAATAACATCAAATAACCCCCTCCACCACCACCACCAAAAAAGATAAGTATTTACATGATATGTCTTATTTGTGTCAGGCTGCAATCTCAGTAATTTCTCCAGAAAAGAATCAAAAGTTGGCTTGAAATAGGATGAACACTGAGAAACATAACAAGTTCATGGTTCCTTAACATCTCTGCACCTCAAGCAAATTCAGTCACAGAGATACTGTCTTGTTTTAGAAAACACAAAACAGAAAGGGAGCTATGGATTAGTATTTCATTATCTGAAGGTCTGATTTAATTCGAACCAATCATTTAAACAAATGTGGTATAACTAATGGTTTCTATGTTTTTAAGGTACCAGAAAATGACAGTTTTTAGCAATTATGGCTCAAAGAAGGCGGCAGGTGGAAACTGTACTCTCCCAGGGAGAAAGAAGGAGACTAGGAAAAGAGGAATATCAAGAGTGACCAAGTCCAAGAGAAAAGCAGACAGCAAGAGACGATCAGAAGCAGCACAAGCAGGTGAAGAACACAGCTATTTGAAAGAAAAAAGATATACCTAAATTTGACATTGGTTTCAATGTGTGAATTGTATCCTAAACTCTATTATTGTCTCATATTTTTCCTACAATCTCCTCTCTTATTTTATTCCTTTTTATATAATGTCTTCTTATGAACAACCTCAAGTTCATTGTGAAATGAGGTATATGTAAATAAATGCATGTACTGGCATGTCTAAATTTATATCTTCACAGGCACTTTTGTATTCAGGGCTAATGATTTAAAGACATATATAGTACAGTTAAGACAAATATATTTGTTGATTTGAATTAATAAAAGTGTAGAGGTGGTAATATATGATAAACTCATTACATTCATATATCACAGAACCTCTAAATGTACTGATAAATTTAGCCCTTTGGGGCCATTGGGCTTTAGTTTGTTCACTCTGAGATAAATCTCAGATAGAGGCAAAGAGATTTCTTTTAAAAAAAAAGATTTTTTTTTAATTTATTTATTTGAGAGAGAGCGAGAGAGGGAGAGAGCACAAGCAGGGGGAGTGGCAGAGGGAGAGGGAAAAGCAGACTCTACACTGAGCAGGGAGCCTGACGCGGGGTTGGATCCCAGGACGCGGAGATCACGACCTGAGCCGAAGGCAGAAACTTAACTGACTGAGCCACGCAGGTGCCCCAAAAGACATTTCTAAATAATGATCTAATGGGTTCAAGGTACAGAGAAGAAAAAATGTAGTTACCTTGAAACACAAATCAGATCTTTCCCCCCAAACTTCCTGGCAAAATCTTATTTCTCCTTGGAAGAGCAATTCTGAGCCGGGGCGATTTTGCCCCCAGGGGACATTTGGCACGTCTGGAGACGTTTCTGGTTGTCACAACTAGATGGGGATGGGGGGTGCTGCTGACATCTAGTGGGGAGAGGCTAGGGATGCGCTAACCAATGTACACAGGACAGCCCCCCACCGCTGAGAAGAACCCCGCCCTGAATGTCACCGGTGCCCAGGCTGAGGAAGGAAGCTCCTATGCAAAGCGGGTTCCTGAACATACTCAGATTCTATCCATTCAGCCAGGATTGCGAACCAGGTGTCTCAGGATGAGTCCAGAGGTGGCCTTTGCCCTATTATCACAAGTAGCTGAAGTCTCGAGAGTTCCCAGGGATCTATATAGTTTCCCTAGTTCAAAATCTGCCCAGTCTGTCATATCCCCAACGAATATTCCTCACCGAGGTATAAAAAAGAAGGGAGGAGGGAACTCATACAAAACCCACACTCAGAACAAATACAAACATTTTAATCATTAGGTGACTATAAACATATGAAGAAAGCACTTACAGTGAGAGTATGTATCACCATTAAAATTTATTTTAAAAGCAGTGTTTGCAGCTGCTTTTAAATAAATATCAAAGTGGTCAATAGGCTGCATATATTTGCTCTCTGCATATAATTCTGAAGTGGACAAACCTGGATGTATTGAAGATAGTTATCCACTGTGTTGCATTTCGGAATATTATATCCTTGGTAAAAGCTGAAATCTGATCCAAACATATTTTCACTGAACCAGACCTTAGCAAATGTGTTCAGCAACCTCTTATCATAGTCATCAGTGACTCTGCCCCCATACTGAATTTCTCCTATCATGTAGCGGATGGTGGTCCAGGAGACACCCTGCGGACATCAACAGAATAGTTGTGTAGAACTGACTACCGGTTCATCCTGATTTTCCCCGCCAAGCAACATCTGTATATTTGTGGTCACGGATGTCATTCATTCATTCTCCATCAGTAATGTTAAAAGTGCAGGAAGAAAATGACATAGCCAAATCTTGAGGATTACACAAAGCTCCTGCTCATGATTTGAAATAGGCCCCTTTGGTGCATTCATATGCTTTCATACTTTAATTTCAACCACAACAACAAAAAGATAGTTTTGCAGAATACTGACGCAGCTCTTTAAAAAGCACATGCTTCAAAAGTGATCTAGACTTTCATTTTCATTTTTTAAGATTCTAAAAAACAAGTTTTCTCACCCTTCCCCCCTCCCATTCGACCCTTTTGCCTTGCAAGTAATTTCAACTCAGCTTTGAGAAATACAAAGATAATCAAAATTGGTTCATTTTCTTCATCTGAAATCCAGGGGCAAGTGTGACCTAGTTGGCGTTACATAAAGGTAAGACCTTGCAAGCACAGAAGATCATCACTGTCACAGGATCAATCCCCCAGCTGGGCAGGAGCATGAGCCTGAGGACCCGCGCCCACAGCCACCGGCAGCTCAGGGCGGTGCACACGCAGTACCTTTTTGACATCCATGTCATCCAAGTGGTTTTGGATGAACTGCACAGTGGCATTAAAGTCGGCCTGATTAAATTCATAGGGGATGTTCCACCCCAGAGGACCGAACTTCCTCCTCTCCTGGACTGTGGAGTGCAGGAAAGCCACAGTATAGAGCATGGGTTTCCACTGGGCTGCAGTGTTCACGTCCAGCAGGTCCTGGCTCACACCTGTCATGGTTGGTGGGGTAAAAACCTTGATCGTCACTCACACACCTTTATTTTTTATTACATTTAGAGGTTATGAAGTATTTTTGTAAATTTCTGATAGTAAAATTCACTTATCTTGAATTATTTTTATCACATTCATATGACAATTATAATTTAACCTCTGGGTGTCCAGAGGGTATTTCTCTCTGAAAAATCTGCAAAGAGATTGGGGGAGGTGGTTGGGAGCCGGCTAACATGGGGGTCAAGTTCCTGCCACTCTGACAAGATATGGTGGGGATAAACTAGAGGGAGAAGAAGGATGGCAGTAAAATGAATACTACTACTAAAATACTAGTATTTTAAATACTATTACTAATATTAGTATTATTTATTACTAATAATTTAATATTATTTAATATAATACTATTACTGGTGGTGCCTGGGTGGCTCAGTCGTTAAGCGTCTGCCTTCGGCTCAGGTCATGATCCCAGGGTCCGGAGATCGAGCCCTGCATCGGGCTCCCTGCTCAGCGGGAGGCCTGCTTCTCCCTCTCCCACTCCCCCTGCTTGTGTTCTTGCTCTTACTATCTTTCTCTGTGTCAAATAAATAAATAAAATCTTTAAAAAATATATATATATATATAATACTATTACTAGTATTATAAATGCTACTATTTAAACTACTACTAATAATAATTATTTATTATTGCCATTATTATTATTATTATTTGGAACCTGTACTCAGGTTGCAACGGGCTTCTGTATATACTAACAATTTAATATTAATTAAGAGAGTGTATATAGAAGCCTACCAAAGCTGAGTATATTCCCCTAATAATTATCATTATTATATGTGTTTATATTATATATAACTGTATATTTTTTATTTAGAATTTTTTTACTGCCCTCATCCTTCCACATCTATTTTATCCCCACATTACCTCGCAGCCTGACAAGAATTTGAGCCTTGTTATCAACTCAATAAAAACTGTAGATGGTTCAGATGGCTTCATGAAATGGAGGCAGGTCATAACTTGAACTCAGCCTCTCCTCTTGGAAAAGGCTACTGGCCAACTTTAGGTAGGGAGCATGAAGACCATAAATGACAAAATTATGTTAACATAAAAAGGCAGGTATCTAGCTGGAGAAGAGCACAGGCCAAAGAAGAGCAATATGGGAAAAAGGGAAAATTCAAGGTGGATAATGGTGACTTCTGATGCCCTGAGGCCACCAGAGCATATTCCACATGGAGCATGACAACGTACCACCCTCTCCCCATCACATTAAATAACAGGACAATTTGCTAGCTCCATCCTAGCTCATTGTTTTTACAATTTCATTAAAAGACAACAAATTTGGGCGCCTGGGTGGCTCAGTTGGTTAAACGACTGCTTTCGGCTCAGGTCATGATCCTGGAGTCCCGGGATCGAGTCCCGCATTGGGCTCCCTGCTCAGCAGGGAGCCTGCTTCTCCCTCTGACCCTCACCCCTCTCATGTGCTCTCTCTCTCTCATTCTCTCTGTCTCAAATAAATAAATTAAAAAAAAAATCTTTAAAAATAAATAAATAAATAAATAAAATAAAAAATAAAAAAATAAAAAAAGACAACAAATTTAAGTATAAGAAGTCCCATTAAGGGCACCTGGGTGGCTCAGATGATTAAGCGTCTGCCTTTGGCTCAGGTCATGATCTCAGGGTCCTGGGATCGAGTCCCGCATTGGGTTCCCTGCTCCTTGGGAGCCTGCTTCTCCCTCTGCCTCTCTCTCTCTCTCTCTGTCTCTCATGAATAAATAAATAAAATCTTTAAAAAAAAAAAAAAAAACAAAGAAGTCCCATTTAAAAAAAAAAAAATCCCATAAACTTGGAAGTATTCCTCGACTCACCGCCATATGTTCTTTTCAATCCTGCCCGGAGGCCCTGTGGAGGCTCATTGGCAAATTTAATGGCCATCTGAAGGAGCGTAATGGGAAAGTGCTTATGAACTTCGGTGGTCATCCATAGGCGGAAAGCATCATGTACAATCTCGGTTTCTATAATTATGTCCATTAGCTCATCCATGAAATCGAGCCCCAGATGGCAGTTCTGCAGAAGTGCCCATCCTCCCTAAGTCAACAACAGTAAACGGAAATGAGACACTATTTCCTGTTTCACCCAGAGATGTAGATTAATATATTCTTTAGAAAGTAGGTAATTAAAATTTTAAAAGAGAAACACACTAACGACTAAATTAATCCAAGTCAAATCTATGGATACAATAAGGTTTATTTGAGATAAGTATGTTTTTCTTGTTCCATGCATTTGTCCCACAGCATACCAGCATGCCAACTGATAATATTTGGTAGGAGTCATGAAAATAACCAGAGTTGGCCTCAACTCTGAAGAGATAACATCACTGTCATGTGCAGATGGTTGAGTGAAAACGTCCATTTACCTCAGCTTCCTCCCACGTTCCATGAGAAGTACAAAGAAGGGACATTTTTAAAGGCATGAACTCTTAAGGACAAGGACAGTGAGGGCAAAGACAATATCAGTAACATTTAAAAGAGACTCAAGAAAGCTAACTCCTCAACTGGCATTCAAGGAAAGCTGACAAGTAACCTGATTTATGCCACATAACTCCAAACACTCAAGAGCAGGTGGTGAGACATTCCTGTGGAAGTGGGAGAGAAGATGCGCTCACACAAGAGACCGAAAGTCCAGCCCCCCAAAGTATTCCTGCCTCGCCTAAAGAAAGAGGGGAAAGCTGATTTTCTTTAGAAGGGACAATGGACAGGGTCTGGACTGAAGGACATCAGCACATTAAGGGTCTAGAAACCTCACTGAAGACAGATGAAAGAAAGGCTACCTACTCAATTTTGAGACCTATTCCCTCCCTCCTCTCATGGAGTTCCCAAAACCCTGGCAGCAGGATGTATACCCTCTAGAAAGTGGGTGAGCCTTCTGTGGGGAATCTGCCCACTCTAAGAACAAGAGCCTTAGAAGATCATAAGCCCTATCTTTTGTATAACACATTTTATGAGCATAAGAATGTTCCTTGCATAAAGCAACAAAGGCAATATTTTAGATCATTTTGTAATAATTTACTCAATATCTAATCTATAGAATATTTTTGCTAAAATGATCTAGAATATCCAGATCATCATCTCGAGTTGTTTTCTTGACTCTGTAATTTTGGATCATTTAGATTTGACTAGTGCAGCAAATTTAAAATCTTGGTATATAAAATGGATCACTATGAAATTTCATATATCCCCTTCTATTTTCTTGAGGAGTATATAGCACTGCTGAATAAGTAAACTATTTTTTGTCCCTTGAAAAATTCAATTGGCACTGTTCACAATTCAAAAAAAATTAAATATAAAACATAACAACCACAAAAAGGATTGAGCCACCCTCTGTCACCCAGCATGCTGGGGAATCTGAGGTGAGAAGTTTGTTGTTTCAACTCTCCCCCTGGAATCCATTAGCCAAGGCTGTTTCTGTGGGATTACCCCATTCTGTATTAAATGTTTTGTGTTCTTCTTACTGAGTAGATCATCCACATTGCTATTCTTGTGTACTTGGTTCATTCTGTCATATTGCCTCAAACCTTCCTTTTTTTCTTTTATTAAGATTTTATTTTTTAAGTACTCTCTACATCCAACATGGGGCTTGAACCTATAACTCCAAGATCAAGAGTTGCGGGCTCTACTGACTGAGCCAGCCAGGTGCCCTACCTCCAATCTTTCCTACAAAACTTACAAAAACTGGTATCTCTGAAAGTTATAAGCATGCTAATAATAACACTATTTTTTTCTTTTACTTGATTTACTAAACTAGTAAACAGAAGACATGAATAAACTGAAGGCTAAAATTATTCCATTTATACTCTAATTGCATGAAACTATAATTATTAAACACTTATTTATTTTAAATTAGTTAGAGTTAAATAGGTGTCCTGTTATTTTTGGTGTCTTTGTTCTAAGCACAGTAATACGCAGAGGGAGGAAAGAGGAAGTAAAAAAGAGGGAGGGAAGAATGGGGAGGAGGCCAAGAGGAGGGAAGGGCCAGGGTTGAAGTCCACTAAGCTCTCATGTCAGACCAGACCTGGGATTCTTTTTAAGATTTTATTTATTTATTTTAGAGAGAGAGAGAGAGAGCGCATAAGCAGGAGGAAGGGCAGAGGAGGAGTGGGTGGAGAGAATCCAAGCAGACTCCACAGAGCCCAACTCAGGGCTCAATCCCAGGACCCTGAGCAGAAATTAAGAGTTGGATGCTTAATCAACCTAGCCACCCAGGCGCCCCTTCCAGACCTGGCATTCTTAAGTATAGATGCATGTTTTCATCTCTGGATACACTTCAGTCCACCCCTGTTGCCCTCCCAGCTGCATATCAAGTGCTCAGACAAGGCACACACATGTGAGCCCCCCCACAACCTTCACCAAAGCTGGGGGTGGGGCACAACTTGGGGATAAAAGAGCCGCAAGGTAAATATGGAGGTTCTAGAACACAGCGGGCTCAGTTCTAGACCAGAGGAAAGAAACCAGGATGCAGCACAATAGTGAGGTTCTAGATTCAGTGGCTAGGACCTAGAGCCCAGTGGTTTCACGGTGGGCCTAGCGAGACAGCAAGTTCTGCCCTCAGCAGGGGGATTCCCTGGAGGGCAAAGAAGGAGTTTTGAGATATGGGGGGAGAGCTCAGACTCAGGGAAGGAGGAGTAGGGTCTGATCTAAAAAAAAGCCAGAAAGGCATCTAGACCAAGACTGCATGTTCTCCAGTGGGAATGAGAAGCCAAGTCATTCCGTCCTCTTTGCTTGGCCAAAGCATGGAGGAAGAGGAAAACAGGGGTAACAGTTCCTCCAGACAGAGTTAGACACTGCAGAAAGGGCTAGACCAGAGTAAACATATGAGTGCCCTGTCCTAGAGATGGAATTCTAGAGATGAAATGGAAGACCTTGTGCATTCAGTTAATTTAAGTCCCTGGAAGTGTCCCAGCTCTGGACTGGACTATCCCTTTGCAAGATTACCATGTGGTTTCTAGCACTTTATAGCCTCCAGGTAAGGCCTGAGCATGGCATGCTCTGCATGCTACAGAATTTGCAAGCCACAAAGGGCTCTAGGAGCCCCAGCCTGGAAGGCAATAAGCCAGGTATATATAATAAAACCTCTGGTACCACCACAAGGTAATGGCAGATTCCTGGCCTCTGGGATCTGGGCCAAGCCTGGGGGACTCCAGAGCACAGATTATACATTCTGGAACTCAAGAAAGACATGGTGTGGTGGATCCTGGAGTGCTGGGGATTCCAAGAGCAGCGCAGGAATCATGGTGGAGGGGCTAGAGTGTATGGCACAGGGGGTGGGGCTGTAGACCCCTCCCCACTCCCAAGGATTTGGGATCTAGAATGGGGCTTAACATTATGCAAACTGGTCGAGAAATAAGATGCTCTGGTTGGGTAAGTTTTCCATAAGTCAAGGCTCAGCAGAAAAAATTGTATTTGTTTTTCTATGAAAATTTTCTAATAGATATTAAATCTTTTCCTGTTTAGTGAACAGCACAAAGCATGTAAATTTAAACTCTTAATGATTCATAAGTTCTTTTCTGCATTGCTATTCTATAACCTGTAATAACAACATAACCTAAAAGCAGACATTTGGCCTCACATTTGCCATGGTCTGCTGTAAGAGCTTGCGCGCATGGACCTCCTGGCCCTGGCCCATGGACACATAACGGGTTTCTATTTTTAATCTCTTCCCCAAGGCAATGATGGAATCCGTGGGATCTGAGCCCATAGATAGGAGACAGATGAGTGGTGTCCGTGGATCAGATTCCTCCCACGTCTTTTCCAAGTCCAGGATAACTCCTTCTGCATAGCGCTCTCCCATAGAGTCCATGATGTACTTGCGGGCCTGCCAAAAACAGTACAGGAATCACCAAAACTGATTCTAACTCCTCCATGTGTTATGATGCAGGGTGGCTTCCAAAACTCATTTTGGTAGAGTATCTCAATGATGTCCACAGTAACTCTGCCAGGGAAATAGGACAGAGACATTTTTCTTGTTATATCTCCACTCTATAGATGATAGAGAGGCTGTGCTATTTGCCAACATACAGTCACACAGTTCAAAGACCAGAACCCAAGTTGGCTGACCACTTGTCTGGAACCTGTTCTATACACTGGCTACTTCTTGGTACATAAAAAATTAAAATTATTAGGAAACTGTATTATTTAGGGAATATGTATTAAGGGAAATGTATATGCATTCTAATACAAATAACCAGCACAATGCCTGGGATTTCATGGATACTTATCAATAGATAACTGAATGATTTCTTATTAAATGAAATATATTAGATATTTAATGAATGAGTTAATGTTTTAAAGATTTAGTCCATAATTATTCTCCTAATCATTCTCATGATCCCTTTCCATTTTTGGCTTGTCCCCTTTACCATTAATTTTGTTTTGACTGAAATACATGCTCACAATATCACAGACTTTGTCAACTGTATTATCAACCATATAAAAATATTTCAAGTAACAACATAGTCCTTTTCCAAACAAAGTAAAATAATTAATCAATAAGATACTATTATGAGTATGACCTTTAGTTTCTATTCTCCCTCTGGTAAAAACTGGGTTCCCTCATTGGGGAGGGTGTGGGCTATGGTGAGCGCTGTGAATTGTGTAAGACTGTTGAATCACAGACCTGTACCCCTGAAACAAATAATCCATTGTATGTTAAAAAAGAAGAAGAAGATAGCAGGAAGGGAAAAATGAAGGGGGGGAATCAGAGGGGGAGACAAACCATGAGAGACTATGGACTCTGAGAAACCAGAGGATTCTGGGGGTGGGCATGGGGGGATGGGTTAGCCTGGTGATGGGTATTAATGAGGGCACGTACTGCATGGAGCACTGGGTGTTATATGCAAACAATGAATCATGGAACACTACATCAAAAACTAATGATGTAATGTATGGTGATTAACATAACATAATAAAATTTTAAAAATTAAAAAAAAAAAGATCAAATGGAAGAAAAAAAAAAACTGGGTTCCCTCAAAGAAAAATTTCCTATTCTGTTTTCTTCTCCTACCCCCATGGGAGTAAAACCTAAGTTTCCCTCCCCAGTGAGATTCCCCAGAAAAATTTCTCTCACATAATAAGCAGAGTGAGGTGGGCCATGGTGGGACCCCACTTCCATTTCCAGAGAAACACAAAACAGTTGTAGGCAGGGTTTCCCTTAAATCAGAGAGGCTTGAGATAGACCTGGGCCAAAATGAGAGTGGTGCTGGTTAAACTGTTGTCTTTGACTTACAAACATCCAAAGTTTGATTTCAGTCAGTAAAACAGGCTCTTCCTCCATTTTGAATATCCAGCTATGCACTATGCATTCTCAAAGGTCTCTGAGCTTAAAATTTGGGATGATGTCCCCGCTCACGTTTGTCCTCTTTGCAGGTCAGAGTGGGAAGGTAGTGGCTACAATAAGAGACTCATCCAGATTTTGGGTGAAGAGTGGGGTTTATCTAGACAAGGAGGACAGGTAGGAGAGGCAGTGTGGTGAGAATTCCATGCAGAGAGCACAAATGCAGAGACCTTGAAACAGAAAAGAGCAAGTCACCAAGAGGGGACAGAAGGACATGCAGTATGACTTATGTAAAATTCAGCTGTGGGGCACCCAGGCTTCTGCATAGCTCGTTGGCACAAATGGAAATAGAGTGCCACATTGTCACAACTTACTCTTCACACACTTCTGAAGAACATTTTTGTCCCAATACCTGATTCCAATGAAAAATAAACAAGTAAAAAAGCAACAAGTAAACCTCTGCACCTATTCTGACCCTCTTCGCTGAGCGTTTTGAGACACAAATGTTCACACACTTCTGAAGAACATTTTTGTCCCAATACCTGATTCCAATGAAAAATAAGCAAGTAAAAAAGCAACAAGTAAACCTCTGCACCTATTCTGACCCTCTTCGCTGAGTGTTTTTGAGACACAAATGTGTATGTGGCATGAGACACCCTCTAAGAGTGCACTGTTTTTGCAACCAGGCAGCTGAATGTCCCCTGACATGGGCAGTCATGCTCATCCAAAATACTGAGAACAAGCCTGATGCTGCTTATGGAGAATGGGGACTAAATATACCCACACTGTAGACCTTTGAATATACGTCCCAAGAAGGTGTCTGGTTGAAAATCACAAAAGGAATGTAATGTGAGTATAAGAATTTCAGAGGAGAGGACATTTTTCCAGAGGGCCCTTGCAGATCTTAAGACTTGGGTGTTATCAAAGAGGACTTGGGAAGCCACTAAAAGACTTTAAAAAGCAAGGAATAGCATAATCATATTTCCATTCCTTCTAGAGTATACAGGATAGACTAGAGTGAGCAAGAAGGAACAAGAGGAGATCCCAGTTAGGAAGCCATTGCTGCGGTCAGTCTATAGATGACAGAAGCTAGGATGAAGATGACAAAATTACAAAGGAGCCTTGTAGACTTAAATTCAGCATAGAACCACATAAAGTGTTACATCAGAAAAAAAAAAGGAAGAAAGGAAGAGAGTAGAGGGAGAGAGAAAGAGGGGAGAGAAGGAAGGAGAGAAGATGGAGGAAGAAAGAAAGGGAAGGGAGAGAAAGGAAAGAGGGAAAGAGGAAAGAAGAAAAGAAGAGAAAAAAAAGAACAGAACTACTTGAACCTTCTACACTGTCCTTAAGGCAACAGTTTGACAATTCTTTTGGGCAGAATAAAAGTAATGAAGTTGAGAAGAAAAACTGAAGGAAGGGTGATCTCAGTTGCCCTGCATTACAGAACTCATTTTTCTTTTCTCAATAAATCATTGAATCTAGTTGTTTTCATAATTCCTCTGTACCTACCTGGACTTGGAGGTGGCTTTTCCCTGTTTTTAACACTCCCTCTGGAGAGTGGAGGGGAGAACTTCCTACATTCTATTATAAACCCAGCGTATTGTTAACTCTATGGCTTGTTTGGGGAAGCCCCCAAGGAATCCACCTGAGCTGAATATTCAAGCTAAAGTTTTCATTGTGAAGGCAGGACACGGGCAAGTCTTATTAGCAGTGACATTTCCAAGACAGGAGGCCAGCAGATTAAAGGTCTTTGAAAAGATGGATCTCCTGGAGGCAGGATTCACATTTAAACCATATGTAAAACTGACAGGGTTTTAGGCCAACTCTTGCATCAAGGGTCCTGAGATGCCTGGGGTTATAACTGTAGATTTGGGAATACTATGTCTCCCTCTCATCTACCTCTCCTCCCAAGGTTTCCACATCTTTCCTAAGTCTTTTTTTTTTTTAAGTATTTTTATTTATTTTTGCAAGAGAGAGAGATAAAATGCACGAGTGAGGGGAAGGGGAAGAGGAAGAAGCAGGCTCCCCACTGAGCAGGGAGCCCGATGCGGGACTCGATCCCAGGACCCTGGGATCATGACCTGAGCTGAAGGCAGACGCTTCACCGACTGAGCCACCCTGGCGCCCTCACATCCTTCCTACTTAAAGAAACATTGTTTTACTACTAACAAAATGGAGCAGCCATATCATTTTTGAGTTAATATAAAAATGGTAATGGAAGAGTAATACATTACTTTTATGTCATACCTATAAGCCGACCTCAAAAACATGGCTTTCTCATTCACTCCTGTACCATTTAGACCAAAGAAGATTATTAAATCACTTAGCCCAAATGTACACCTCACTACATTTGTTTACTTTTCCATTTGTCACAGAGGTATTGCCAGAAAATTCCATAGAAGCCTCCAAGAAAATTCTCACTGGGATTAAAATATTCAATATTTCTTTAAATTTAAAAGGAAATTCTCCTTAAAAATATTCTCCTAGGGGGCGCCTGGCTGGCTCAGTTGGTGGCGCAAGTGACTCTCGATCTCAGAGTTGTAGTAGGTTTGAGCCCCACAATGGGTGTAGAGATTATTTAAAAATAATAAAAACTTCTTTAAAAAATATTCTCCTATTTTTGTCTAATATGAACTTTTTACCTGGGCAATGGTTCTGTCAGGACACCAGGATCTAATAAGGAGAAGACGTCTAAAGCAGTCAAGAGATTTATCATAGGCATTTGGAAGGGGTTCTTCCTCAGGGTTTTCCTTATCAAACCAAATTTTCCACATTTTCTCATTTCTTGATATCTGAAAATACCAGGGAATAAGAATTGCACCACAGCACAGAAAAATCTTTCAGTAATAGTTCACGGTTATTTCTCATCATATCTTCTGACTATTCCAGACACGTGTGAATGATATCCCATGAACTTTTTTTTTTAATTTTATATTCCACTACCAAAAATTGTGACAGTCTAAAATCAAATGTGATTTGCTCTAAAATCAGTCTGCATTAATGCCAGGTTACAGCTGGCTTTTGAAGTAGGGAGAGCCTTGGGTTGTTTCATTTCTTCTAATGCCTTTGTGGTATCAAATTTATGAGGAATAAAGAAATCAATGAAAACTCATTTTCATTATTTTAAGGAAATCTGATTTGCTCCATGAAATCCTCTCATGATCAGGAACCAGTTCACTCATTTATTCACGTATGTTTCCTCATTTTCCAAGACCACTCCTGGCACAAAAGAAGACATTTAATATGTTTATTATTGAACGAAAAGCTTTTTGGTCAATACTCTATTAATCTAGAATAATTTGAAATGTATGACTTAATATCACCATCAAATGAGTAATGACACACATGCTCCCTTTACACGATTGATAAGGAGGAAGAGAATACAGTCCATTCTCCTTTGGGGCTTAAAAATAGAGACAGCATTCCATGGGCAATCACCTCCAAAACATAGAACAAACAAATAATGTCAGCGGATAAATATGATCCAATATTCTCTGGTATATTCCCCTTGATTAAAGCCCCAGATATATTTCTTGGAAGCCTAATCAAAGGGAAAAACATTCCAGATCCGTATTTAGAAAGTATTGTGTAAGAATAAAAAGTAATAACCTCCCTCTATCATGAAAGACTACATGACGCGGAGGGATTTCAGGCATAAGACAATCTCCAGGAGACAGCAACTTCAGGAAGAGATATCAGTTGGGGAAAGGTCACTACGAGTCATCTCATGATGCCAGAGGGCATTCAAACCTCCCAAATGAAAGTTATTTAATGCAAAAGAATGGGTTAAATTATATGGTAGAAATAATACAGACTACCAGGCATAAGCCAACACATACAGATAGAGCCAAACAGTAGGTTTCTGGTCAACCTAAACTGGGAAATTCAGGAACCAACCTTAGTACAATTTCTGGTCATAAAAAGCCTACAACTTGTGGCTGAATAAAGCCACCTTGCTCTCAGTGTGATTTCTCTCTGGTCATCTGATTCTCAAGAATCTGTTTCTTGGTTTGTCTCAATTCAGCTCTCTAGACACCACTTCCATGATCCCAGCACATATACAATTCATCAGGAACTGGCTGGTTATGACAAAGTAATAACTTGTAAAGACCTTGTAAATAACTTGTAACCACCAAGAATTGGCATCAGATTTATGCCCAGACACCTGGCTAAGGCCGTACCATGGGAGAACAAGAGACAAAGAAGAAGAGAAGAACAAGAGGCGAGAAAAGGATCTCTAACATTTAGAGGCAAGCTGTTCATATTTCTTTTCGTTTAATCTCCAGGAAGATGGCAAAACCTCTTAAATATGTCTAGTGATTTCATTGAATCTCTCAGTTTTCCCACTTGTGGATCTCCAGTGGGTGTTACTGACATGGGGCACTGGACGGCACCAGTTAGAGGTGGGTGGGGTCTGCTTCATCAGAGTGTGAGTGAGCAGGAGGAAGGTCAGGCACCGTGGCAAGAGTGACAACATTAAACAATCTCTCTCTTCCACAAATACCATAGCTAGTGATAAATCAGGAAGCTGCTCCCTGCGACACTGTCGTAAGCTTATTCAAAGCACAAGTTACCTGATCAAGGACATCTGAAAACTGTCTGAGTTTGCTGAGTTCCACCAAATTCAACCAGGTCATGTCCAGGATCCATTTAGATGGTTTAGGAGGACAAGCTTTAAGGTCCAAGGAGGCACCTCCTTTAAAATTAAACATAGAAAGTTACTAGATTTTTCTTTCTTTACTCTAAAACAATCTATTTATATACAAAATCTTTTTCTTACACTTTTAATTATTTTACCACCTTGACATCTTTTAAAAGATTTTATTTATTATTCTGAGAGAGAGAAAGAGCGTGCATGTGTGCGTGTGTGCACATAAGCAAGGGGAGGGACAGAGGGAGAAGCAGACTCCACACTAAGTAGAAAGCCCAACACAGGGCTGGATCCCAGGATGCTGAGATCATGACCTGAGCCAAAGTCTGACACTTAGGGACGCCTGGGTGGCTCAGTCAATTAAGCGTCTGCCTTCTGCTCAGGTCACGATCCCAGTGTCCTGGGATCAAGCCCCACATTGGGCTCCATCCTCAGCAGGGAGCCTGCTTCTCCCTCTGCCTGAAGCTCCCTCTGCTTGTGCTCTCTCTCTTTCTCAAATAAATAAATAAAATCTTTTTTTAAAAAAAAAAGTCTGACACTTAACCAACTGAGCCACCCAGGCGCCCCATTACCTTGTCATTTTTTAGCCTCAGAAATATGTCATAGTAATGAACAAGCTTTATAATTGAATAAAGGAATAGATGATTTTAGAAAAACACATTTAAGAATCAGAAACATAGGTGTGGACCAGGGGGACGCTGGATTCTGTCCTAGCTCTATGTGGCCAAGGTCTAGGACAAGGCAGCTCATCTGTCTGGGTCTCTGTTTCCAAATATGTACACAGGGAATAATGAAGCCTGGGTGTTGTGATGATGACAGAATGAGAGAAAATATATATGTAAAGTGCACAAAACAGGGTCAAGACCACAGTAGAGGGTCACTAAATAAGCAGCTATTGTCAACATTAAGAACTGCTCGATGTTGGCACAAGCTCTTTCAAGGAGAGAATTTATCTAGAAATGTAAGCATCACTACATGTGTTTAAAGGGTTCTATACTAGAGGAGGGGGGAAAGATGGCAGAGGAGTAGGCGACCCTATTTCAACTGGTCCCCGGAATTGAGCTGGATATCTACCAGACCACTCTGAGCACCCACGAAACCAGCCTGAGATGTAAGAAGATCTGGATCTCTACAAACAGAATATCGCAGGAGGTTGGTTTCGAGGTAGGAAGTGGGGAGCCCTGATTCCGTGGGCAGATATCGGAGGATAAACGGCAGCGGGAGGGAGCCTGGCCGTGGGGATCCTACACCACCGGTGAGTGACAGCCTCTCGCACTGTGGACGGGCACAGACTCGCAGACCGGTAGCGGCGGGAAAGGACTTTAGGGCAGCCCCCGGGGTGGAAAACCAAATCGGCAGGGTCAAGCACACGCGAACCGCAGCCCCCCCGAGACAGAAACCGGAGCGACGGTCACGCGCACGCGAACTGCAGCCTCCAAGACGGAAACCCGGTGCGCCGGGGTCCCGCCAGTGAACTGCAACCCCTGGGGTGGAAACCCCGAGCGGCGGAGTCGCGTGCACACGAACTGCAGTCCCCAGGACAGGACCCCAAGTGGAGGAGTCGCGCACTGCGCGGACTGGGAGCGGCTGGCGGTATTAGAAGCACAAAGGGCAAAAAAAAAAAAGAAGCACAAAGGGCAGAGACGTGCCTGACCTGGAGGCAGGACCGGGAGCGCTGCGGAGGGGCGCACAACCCAGGCTGCTGCAGTTTATAGCAGCACGGACAGAAACGGAGACGGTGTGGCCTGGAGAGCTCACTGAAGAACAGACTGCGGTCTCTCTGCTCTGAGGCAGAGGATTGGAAACGGTCTCTTCTGCTCTGACTCGCGGAAGAGACGCGGAAAACCGCCAGAGAACAAAAGCCCCAAAGACTGATCCCCACTGAGCCCATCCCCCGCCACAGGGGAGCAGGGCAACTCGGCCCAAACAGGGTTGCCTGAGTAACAGCACGGCAGGCCCCTCCCGCAGAAGACAGGCTGGGAAAACAAGAGGCCAGCAACCCTAAGGTCCCAACAAACAGGTGCATCTTGCTTGCGTTCTGGTCAATAATTTGGACTCTATACATTCCCTCAAACACCCATCAACAGAATGACTAGGAGGAGGAACCCCCAAAACAGAAAAGACTCAGAGATTATGACTTATGCTGCAGATTTACAAATGGATGAAGATATAACCAAGATGTCGGAGATGGAATTCAGGCTAGCAATTGCGAAGACAATAGCTAGAATGGAGAAATCAGTTAATGGCAACATAGAGTCTCTAAGAGCAGAAATAAAAGGTGAATTGGCAGAACTTAAAAATGCTATCAATGAGATCCAATCCAATCTAGATAACCTAACAGCTAGGGTAACTGAGACAGAAGAAGGAATAAGCGATCTGGAAGACAGTATAATAGATAAAAAGGGAAAAGAGGAGGCCAGGGAAAAACAACTCAGAATCCATGAAAATAGAATCAGAGAAGTAAGTGACACCATGAGGCGTTCCAACATCAGAATCATTGGAATCCCGGAGGGAGTGGAGAGAGAGAGAGGGCTAGAAGATCTATTTGAGCAAATCGTAGCTGAGAACTTCCCTAATCTGGGGAATGAAACAAACATTTGAGTCCTAGAGGCAGAGAGGACCCCTCCTAAGATCAAGGAAAACAGGCCAACACCCTGGCATGTAATAGTAAAACTTGCAAATCTTAGAACCAAGGAAACCATCTTAAGGGCAGTTAGGGGGAAGAGATCCCTTACGTACAGAGGGAGGAACATCAGAATAACGTCAGACCTATCCACAGAGACCTGGCAAGCCAGAAAGGCCTGGCAAGACATATTCAGGGTACTAAATGAGAAGAACATGAAGCCAAGAATACTTTATCCAGCAAGGCTTTCATTTAGAATGGAGGGAGAGATGCAGAGCTTCCATGACTGGCAGAAGTTGAAAGAATATGTGACCACTAAGCTGGCCCTGCAAGAAATATTAAGGGGGGTTCTATAAAAGGAGAAAGACCCCAAGAGTCATATACAACAGAAATTTACAGGGACGATCTATAAAAACAACGTCTTCACAGGCAACATGATGATAATTAATTCATATCTTTCAATAATCACTCTCAACGTGAATGGCCTAAACGCTCCCATAAAACAAAACAGGGTTGCAGTTTGGATAAAAAGACAGGACCCATCCATATGCTGTCTACAAGAGACTCATTTTGAACCTAAAGATACATCCAGACTGAAAGTGAAGGGATGGAGATCCATCTTCCATGCCAAAGGACCTCAAAAGAAAGCTGGGGTAGCAATTCTTATATCAGACAAATTAGATTTTAAACTAAAGTCTGTCATAAGAGACACAGAAGGACACTATATCATTCTTAAAGGGTCTATCCAACAACAAGATCTAACAATTGTAAATATCTATGCCCCCAACATGGGAGCAGCCATCTACATAAGCCAACTGTTAACCAAAATAAAGAGTCATATTGATAACAATACGTTAATTGTAGGAGACCTCAATACTCCACTCTCAGCAATGGACGGATCATCTAAGCAGAAAATCAACAAGGAAACAAGAGCTTTGAATGATATATTGGACCAGATGGACCTCATAGATATTTACAGAACATTCCACCCTAAAACAACAGAATACTCATTCTTCTCGAGCGCACATGGAAATTTCTCCAGAATAGACCATATACTGGGTCACAAATCAGGTCTCAACCGATACCAAAAGATTGAGATTATTCCCTGCATATTCTCAGACCACAATGCTCTAAAACTGGAACTCAATCACAAGAAAAAATTTGGCAGAAATTCAAACACTTGGAAGCTAAAGACCACTCTGCTCAAGAATGTTTGGGTCAACCAAGAAATCAAAGAAGAACTTAAACAATTCATGGAAATCACTGAGAACGAACACATCGGTCCAAAACCTATGGGATACTGCAAAGGCGGTCCTAAGGGGGAAATACATAGCCATCCAAGCCTCACTCAAAAAAATAGAAAAATCCCAAATTCACCAACTAACTCTACACCTTAAAGAACTAGAGAAAAAGCAACAAACGACGCCTAAGCCATGCATTAGAAGAGAAATAATTAAAATTAGAGCAGAAATCAATGAATTAAAAACCAGAAACACAGTAGATCAGATCAACAAAACTAGAAGTTGGTTCTTTAAAAGAATTGATAAGATCGATAAACCACTGGCCAGACTAATCCAAAAGAAGAAAGGACCCAAATTAATAAAATTATGAATGAAAGGGGAGCGATCATGACCAACACCAAGGAAATAGAAACAATTATTAGGAATTACTATCAACAACTATATGCCAATAAACTGAGCAATCTGGATGAAATGGAGGCCTTCCTGGAAACCTATAAGCTGCCAAGACTGAAACAGGAAGAAATTGACAACCTGAGTAGGCCAATAACCAGTAACCAGATTGAAGCAGTGATCAAAAACCTCCCAAAAAACAAGAGTCCAGGGCCTGATGGATTCCCTGGGGAATTCTACCAAACATTCAAAGAAGAAATAATACCTATTCTACTGAAGCTGTTTCAAAAAATAGAAACAGAAGGAAAACTTCCAAACTTATTCTATGAGGCCAGCATTACCTTAATCCCCAAACCAGGCAAAGACCCCATCAAAAAGGAGAATTTCAGACCAATATCCCTGATGAATATGGATTCCAAAATCCTCAACAAAATCCTAGCTAATAGGATCCAACAATACATTAAAAGGATTATCCACGACGACCAAGTGGGATTTATCCCTGGGATGCAAGGGTGGTTCAACATCCACAAATCAATCAATGTGATAGAACATATTAATAAGGGGAGGGAGAAGAACCATATGGTCCCCTCAATTGATGCAGAAAAAGCATTGACAAAATACGATATCCTTTCCTGATTAAAACTCTTCAGAGTATAGGGATAGAGGGAACATTCCCCAAGCTCATAAAATCCATCTATGAAAAACCCACAGCGAATATCATCCTCAATGGGGAAAGGCTGAGAGCCTTTCCCTTAAGATCAGGAACACGTCAAGGATGCCCACTCTCGCCACTATTGTTCAACATAGTACTGGAAGTCCTAGCAACAGCAATCAGACAACAAGAAGAAATAAAAGGTATTCAAATGGGCAAAGAAGAAGTCAAACTCTCTCTTTTCGCAGACGACATGATACCTTATGTGGAAAACCCAAACGACTCCACCCCCAAATTACTAGAACTCATCCAGCAATTCAGTAATGTGGCAGGATACAAAATCAATGCACAGAAATCAGTTGCTTTCTTATACACTAACAATGCAACTGTAGAAAGAGAAATTAGAGAAACGATTCCATTTACAACAGCACCAAAAACCATAAGATACCTCGGAATAAACCTAACCAAAGAGGTAAAGGATCCATACTCTAGGACCTACAAAACACTCATGAAAGAAATTGAAGAAGACACAAAAAGATGGAAAAATATTCCATGCTCATGCATCGGAAGAATAAACATTGTTAAAATGTCTATGCTACCCAGAGCAATCTATACCTTCAATGCCATCCCGATCAAAATTCCAATCACATTTTTCAAAGTGCTGGAACAAACAATCCTAAAATTTGTATGGAATCAGAAAAGACCACGAATCACCAAGGAGATGTTGAAAAAGAAAAACAAATCTGGGGGCATCACATTGCCCGATTTCAAGCTATATTACAAAGCTGTGATCACCAAGACAGCATGGGACTGGCACAAAAACAGACATACAGACCAAAGGAACAGAATAGAGAACCCACGTATGGACCCCCAACTCTATGGTCAAATAATCTTTGACAAAGCAGGAAAAAACATGCAATGGAAAAAAGACAGTCTCTTCAATAAATGGTGCTGGGAAAATTGGACAGCCACATGCAGAAGAATGAAACTGGACCATCTCCTTACACCACACACAGAAATAGACTCAAAATGGATGAAAGACCTCAATGTGAGACAGGAATCCATCAAAATCCTAGAGGACAACATGGGCAGTAACCTCTTTGACACTGGCCACAGCAACTGCTTTCGAGATTCATCTCCATAGGCTAGTGAAACAAAAGCAAAAACGAACTTTTGGGACTTCGTCAAGATAAAAAGCTTCTGCAAAGCAATGGAAACAGTCAACAAAACAAAGAGGCAACCCACAGAATGGGAGAAGATATTTGCAAATGACACTACAGATAAAGGGCTGGTATCCAAAATCTATAAAGAACTTCTCAAACTCAACATCCAAAAAACAAATAATCAAGTCAAAAAGTGGGCAGAAGAGATGAACAGACACTTCTCTGAAGAAGACATACAAATGGCTAACAGACACATGAAAAAATGTTCATCATCATTAGCCATCAGAGAAATCCAAATCAAAACCACATTGAGATACCACCTTACACCAGTTAGAATGGCAAAAATGGACAGGGAACGAAACAACAAATGTTGGAGAGGTTGTGGAGAAAGGGGAACCCTCTTACACTGTTGGTGGGAATGCAAGTTGGTACAGCCACTTTGGAAAACAGTGTGGAGGTGCCTCAAAAAGTTAAAAATAGAGCTACCCTATGACCCAGCAATTGCACTCCTGGGTATTTACCCCAAAGACACAGATGTAGTGAAAAGAAGGGCCATATGCACCCCAATGTTCATAGCAGCAATGTCCGCAATAGCCAAACTGTGGAAAGAGCCGAGATGCCCTTCAACAGATGAATGGATAAAGAAGATGTGGTCCATATATACAATGGAATATTACTCAGCCATCAGAAAGGATGAATACCCAACTTTTACATCAACATGGATGGGACTGGAGGAGATTATGCTAAGTGAAATAAGTCAAGCAGAGAAAGCCAATTATCATATGGTTTCACTTATTTGTGGAACATAAGGAATAACATGGAAGATATTAAGAGAAGGAAGGGAAAAATGGGCGGGGGGAATTGGAGGGAGAGATGAACCATGAGAGACTATGGACCTGAGAAACAAACAGGGTTTTAGAGGGGAGGGGGGAGGGGGGATTGGTTAGCCCAGTGATGGGTATTAAGGAGGGCACGTACTGCATGGAGCACTGGGTGTTATACGAAAACGATGGATCGTGGATCACCACGTCAAAAACCAATGCTGTATTGTATGGTGACTAACATAACGTAATAAAATTTAAAAAAAAATAAAGGGTTCTCCTCTATAAATCAGTATATTATTTATTTCCATTTTGAGCACAGCCAAGGATCCTGTGCTATCTCATTTATTTTTGGCCAATCTAACCACAGCAAACATTTCCCCATTGGGTAGTGACTCTTCCCTTGCTGCTGCTGATCTGCCTAAGCTCACGTAATTCACATAACACACAGCACCAAAAAATAAACAATACCTTAAAATGTTGTCGCCCACCTGAGAAGAACTAAATGTGTAAACAATCAAATTTTAAGTCAAAGGAAGAGTAGAAATTCTTTATAGGATGAAATATACTGTTTAATAAATGCCATCTATTAAAATGTTTCAAGGAAAATACACTCTAAGCATAATTCTTAAAAGGATATAACCAATTCATTTGGCCACCTTTAAAATCCTTTTTTGAACAGAGCAGGTCATGAACAAATAATAATACTCAAGATATTTATTGAACCAATCTCTACTTTACCCAGGTGCCATGGACCCCACTAAATTGCTATCTTTTGGCCAAATCCATCTTAGTGTATTTCCAGCAAGGTAAACATGGCCTTGAAGCAGTTTTGAGAAGATCATTAAGTCACCAGATCAAAACAGACTGCTTTAATGGCAGAGAGCAGTTAAAGACCTGAGGACAATGGCATTGTGTTGAAAAATGTCCTACCAGTCTCCATGGAAACTGTCCATTTTCCAACAAACTCAAAAGAATAAGATATTCACCAGAGAGTTAGGGAGAAACTATTTAGAGGAAGGAAAGGGTGTTCCTTGCAACCAAAGCATTATTCATCATTTAGTAGAGGGTAACTGTGGCTCGAATCTCTTGCCTACCTCAAAAGTGTACAATGGGCCACAGAGGATGATGGTAATGGGTTGAGGGCAGACATATTCCTGGATAATATGTACCTCTGATGAATGAACAGTTGGAATAGGCATAATTCAAAATAAATTCTCAAGGTGATTGAGAGTTATGCCATTGCCTTCATTCTTGTAAACCCTTACATTGGGAAAAGGTAAGTTTGAATTTGTACTGTAATACTTTGTAAAAATGATATGTTCTTACAATGAAAAATTTCTACAAGTGATACCACACAATTATTAAGTGGTATAGCTAAAGAAGATTCAGAAAGTCATCTGGGCTGATCCTGTTCCATCTTAGAGATGAGCAAATTAAAAGACCAGTATCCAAACACTGTTGCTCTCTAAATAACATTTGCAAACAAGTGATTTTAAAGTCCTTGCAGAGGGAATTCACCCACTGGGTAGCTCTCAGCAAAATCACCAGCAATGAGCAACCTTACAACATCACTGCCTTGCAAAGCTCCCTCCGACACTCTGTTTCATAAAGCAGCATTAAAAAACTATCGAATGCCAAAAGCCCACAAAAAACAGTCCAGCCTATGCGAGCCTCAGATTAATCAAAACAAACTAAAATACTAAAGATAATATAACAATGCCTATCCTTTACTGAACATATCCTATGTACCAGCGTTTACACAAATTGTGTGACTTCTCGATAATCCGATGATGTAGATTTGACCATCCTTGTTTTATAACACAGGAGGCTGGAGCCTGAAAAGTTTGAAGAACTTGCTCGAGACACTCGACAAGAAATTGGCAAAACCACTATTTTCACTTACAGTCGTCCTAACTCTAAATCCCACGTCTTCTATCACCACGCCAAATGGCAACATATTTCCCAGTATTTAAACCAGACCTGGACGCATTTCATGAGGAAATGCATTTCATGCCTGAATTGAGATGTTGGGAACAACTTGCCACAGGAAATCTCCATCAGCTGGAGGACCAGTCAATGAGACCACGAATCAGTACTATTTGAAGGGCTCAGTGAAGAAGTCACCCCTACATCTGCCTAAGGGGTGTCTCCCTAATTCATTCATCATCCACGAGCTCTGATTTAGAAAACTTGGAAAATAAAGAGACCCAAGGAACAAGAGTTCAAGGGTTAGAGACAAAGAATAAAGAGAGAGAGAGAAAGAGAAAAGTGTCTGTAAATCATACATTTCTAAGTTCAAGTCTAACCAAATGAGTCTTTGTTGTTTCTGTAAGAGATGTGTGCAAATGCATATTTATATGAACACCAATACGCATTTGTTCACATAGGACTACGGGCTTACGCCCCCCAGGGCAAGCACGTGCACAGCCACACCCCTTCCCTCCTGCCCCTTCAGGGTCCTCTTCAAGTTCCTCAGCAAATCTACTCTCCAGGTGAACATGAAAATCTCTCCCCACCCACTGTAGATAAAATTATGTCTCATCTATAAAGTTAAACCTTTGCTTAGAAAGATATGGTAGATAAAGCCATTTAGACCCCAGCATCATTGCTACAATTACTTTAAATATTTTGTTGTCCAGACATTCAAGAATGTGACAGCAAATGTATTTCCTAGCCTCCCCTGGGCTGTATTGTGCGGTGGCACGAGGGACCTGCCTGTGAGCAATGCTTCAACAGATACAGAATAAATATCCATGGGGTGAGCTCCACAGTCGCCCTGCCCATGGCTCCAGCCTCTGTCATACCAGGCTTGCCCCCACCGGCACCTTGATGCCATCTCCTCTTCCTTTGACACTCCCCCTCTGCCGGTCCCCAGGGCCAGTGCCCCCTGCCCCTCCAGGCCTTTATTCACCCGTCCATCTCTCAGGGAGGCCTACCCTATTAGGTTTCCCACTAAATATTCCATTTAAAATTTCAACTGCCCCTGCCGACTCTGCACACCCTGTTAACTCCCCATCTACCTTATCCTGCTCTGTCTTTTCCCGTAGTGCCTACTAGCTTCTCACATACTACATAATTTACTATTTTATTTTGAGCCCCAAGTGTCTAGTCTGTGCCTCAGCACACAGTAGGCTCTCAATAAATATTCATGGAATAAATGAACAAATAAAACATTTCACATATATGCAATCTGCAATGTAATGCAAGGAAACTGTTAGAGCCAGAAAAAAAAGTACTGCACAGCACCTTCAAGTAATTCCTACATCTGGACCTGTGTACAGTGCTTTCTACTGTTATACTGACCTTTAATAAGGGTAAGAAACTCTTCATGCTTGACTCGGTTCCTCTGGATGTCGATCTTCAGGGTAAGCAGCAAGGTGAACAGGAACTTGTGTTCCTCATACAAGCCCCGGGCTGCATACTTATAAACCTCATAAGTCATATGCTCAATGATATTAGCAATCCTCTTGCTCGTAATTGGGCTCTTGACAGACCTGGAGGAGAGAACATTTAAATCGGGCTTATCCCACTCCCCTTTTCCATTGCCCATAAAAACATCTTTACTGGAGAATAGGTAACTTTGGAGGGCCAGTTCTTTTTTACGCATAAGAATAAGCATCCTAAATCTAAAATAACCAGCATTCTCTCAACACAAAATAACGTAACAGAATCCTCAGTGTTGTCTAAATCAATTTTACCAGCAGGGTATTACCACTCACAACAACATCTTGAGAATTTTCTTGTTTAACAGAAATACATGAAATCCAAGGAATAAATCCATGGATGAAGAGTTGGTAGAGCTGTCTCTGAGCGTAAAAGGACAAATGAGAATGATGTGTTAATACGCCGGTAATTACACTAAGCTGAGATTTTTAAAAAAAGAGTCAGCAGCAAAAGGAAAAGAAGTTATAAATATAATGTCATCATTCTAGCCCACAGATAGGAAATTCAGCTTGGCTTCCTGAGTACGGACATACCTGGCTAAGGAAAGGTCAAACAAGCCAAGAAACTGGCGGAGCGAAGTCTGATACATGTCATTAACCAAGCGCATCTCAGTGATGAGGAAGTAGAGGATACTGCCTCGAGTCGCCACTGAAAGACAAAGAACAAGGCTGCATGTGCTACGGGGGTGGAAAATAAATGACCATGCACAGACCAGCCTAAACTCTAAATGAAAACAGGTCTTATATTTGTTTTATCAATGACTATCTACCAGCACTGGGAGCCTGGAGCAAGGCTCATAATTTATACTCAATTCTTATTTATAAGCTTTGTGTAAGCAGTCTGCTGCTTGCATTTATCAAGTGGTATTTTCCATGTTAGAACTTCCAGATCCCTTATAAATACATTTTTTTAAAAAGATTTTATTTATTTATTTGGGAGAGAATGAGAGACAGAGAGCAGGAGAGGTAAGAGGGTCAGAGGGAGAAGCAGACCCCCCGCTGAGCAGGGAGCCCGATGTGGGACTCGATCCCGGGACTCCAGGATCATGACCTGAGCCGAAGGCAGTCGCTTAACCAACTGAGCCACCCAGGCGCCCCCCCTTATAAATACATTTTACTCTATTTTTTCCATAGGCAGAAAAGGCAATCGATGGGATAGCAAAAACTGTAACGCCTGGCAAATTGTGTAGGCATCTTACGGCCCTCATGCTCAAGCTCCATGAAGCCCCGACTGAGCTTGGCCTCAGGGTGGCAAAACAAGGCAGGCAAAGATGATGCTCCTGACTCTCCACCAGCAAATGATACCGCTTTGATTATTTTTCCAGAAAGAATGACACATTTCTAAAGGAAAATGAATTCTTTCAGCAGGTCCCTCTTGCAACCCGTGAACAACACTGATTTGCAAACTGGTGGGTAAGCCTAAAGCACTCTGGTGAGACCAAGGAACTCCCTTCATAAGACAAAGACTGCAAACAAAATACTGGCTGATTGCTACCAAATGATAAAGAACCAGTGAGCAGCCCACAAATGCGGCACTAATTCCTCAGATTTCCAAACGGTAGTCAGGCATTCTTTAAAAACCCTCCCTCTTTGGGCGCCTGGGTGGCTCAGTTGGTTAACCGACTGCCTTCAGCTCAGGTCATGATCCCAGGGTCCTGGGATTGAGTCCCACATCGGGCTCCCTGCTCTACGGGGAGTCTGCTTCTCCCTCTCCCACTCCCCCTGCTTGTGTTCCCTCTCTCGCTGTGTCTCTCTCTGTCAAATAAATAAATAAATAAAATCTTTAAAAAAAAAAAAAAAAACCCTCCCTCTTTACTTTCTAAGTTGTTTTTTTTTTTTTAATATTTTATTTATTTGACAGAGAGAGACACAGCGAGAGAGGGAACACAAGCAGGGGGGAATGGGAGAGGGAGAAGCAAGCTCTCCGTGGAGCAAGGAGCCCGATGCGGGGCTCGATCCCAGGACCCTGGGACCATGACCTGAGCCGAAGGCAGACACTTAACGACTGAGCCACCCAGGCGCCCCTACTTTCTAAGTTTAAAGAATTTGCCAACTCACAGGAATCATAAGCACCTAGACAATTAACACCATTATACAATCTTCTCTTCATCTCAGGTTTACCGACTGCGTCCCAAAGCAGTGCCACAAAACAGAAGGACCACCCCACCTGGCACAGCCATTTGCATTAATGTCCTTCGCTCCTTCAGTTTCTCCAGATTTCGGGGTTTTTTCTCACTTCATTTTCCTGTGACATTTGTCTTTCATTACCAAACTCACCAGGTCTGTATTCCTCCCGGGCTGAGTTAATTTGAATTTCTGTCTCGGCCGAAATTTCCAGCTTCTGTGTCACCTCTTCTGCGGTCTTTTTTGTGTTACTCAGCACAGCAGTGAGACTCTCGTCTTCCACCAGGGACCCCTGGGTACTCGTCAGCCGGTAAAGCAAATTATCTTCTAACTCTTTCATCCTTCTTTTGTTTGCAGTTACCTCTTCCAGGAGATGAGTTCTCTCTTTCTCCAGTTCCTGTTAATTTGCATAAAGATATTTTCCTCCTTAATTAACACCTATTGTTTGGCCATTCCTGAAAAAGTTAACCTACACGGCTGCTCTCAAGCTCCTGCACTGTAGTTATCATACTGGACTGCAGGAAATACATCAAAATAAGAAGAGGAGGAGAATTAGTGGAGGAAAGAAGAATGGGTGGCAAGTAACATGACATTTGCTAAAAACACGACCAATATTCTCTGGACCATCTATCTATTTCCTAAAGTCAAATAACTTTAAGCGACATTTGTGATTATACGTAAGCTTGTTCTGAAGGTGAAAAATATTTGAAAATATATTGGAATATATTTAAAGACACGTATCAATCTCTCGGATTAAATACATTTTCTTCTGTTTAGTTTCTTGTTTATGAGAGCTCCGTTGTTGTCTGAATGTGATTATTGTCAGCTTGCTGGTTGAAATAGTATCCAATGCCCTGAAAAGCAAGGGTCCAACAAGTTAGGCAAACAATCCACTTGGCTGCTGCAGGTACCTTTAAACTGGAAACTGTTCTTGGCCTGAAAAGGTGCTATTCTCTCCAAGAGAAGGGAAGTTCTAGATCTTTCCTGAAGGATCTTTATAGATGGCTGGGGAGAGAATGGTTTTGGAAGGTTATTGTCCTGATTGGCTACTTCTTCCTCATGGTGGTTTGGAGAGGGGAGTCCATGGGACAGAAGGAAAAAAAGATGGGACTGGAAAGGGTGGGGAAGGAGGGCATGGCCATCACACAGAGCAAGCCAAAGACAGCACAAAGCCCAGAGGCTGGGAGAAAATTCTTACCCTGTAACTGAAAACCACAGATCTAAAATAAAGGTGGTAGTAACAAAACTGCATGAATACAAAGAACAAAGGCCACTGGCCACTGCTTTATATTCTAGCGAGTTAATCACCATTGACTCAACAGTTACGATGGGTAGAACCCTACCAGGCTCTGAGCAAAATCTCAGAACTTGCTTAATTCTTGGTGACAAAGCAACTTCAGCAAAACCTGCCTTTATCATGTTTGCTTCTTTGTATTGGGTCTTTGAAAAGCTTCCTTCGTGGTTATTTTCATTCATTTACTCACTAGATAAGAATCTAAAATTTGAGAAAATGTAAAAAAAAATTAGTACAGAAAGTAACATTTAAGACACCTGCAAAATTCCTCTCCATAAGCAGCTATATAAAAAAAAAAAAGAACTTACACTACGGTTACACTAAAAAATAAAGTAATCATGTTCAAAGGAAAAATTCAGATATTTTTTATTGCCATATGCCCATATTTCACACACTATCACTATCGTGCCTGAGTTCCTAAAGGTGAGTGGTCTAAAAATCCTCACCTGAAGAAGACAGGTAAGGGAAGGATCATAAAGCCATGGGGCAAATGATGGTTTTGACATCAGGAAGACATGTGCTTGAATCACAGCCCCTAGGATCTATCAGCTGCATGATGTTGGTCATGTTATATAACTCTAGGAGCCTCAGTTTCCTTATCTGTGAGATGGATATAGAAACAGCTCAGAGAGTGATTGTCAGGATATAACTAGTAAAGCAGTTACAACAGTAACTGGATCATGATAACTGTTCCAAATATGTCTTTCCCCCTTTTCTCCCCTTCTTTGATTCATTCTAAGCATGGATTTTTCAGAAGCATTATAATACCTATTGGGAAAATAAGCAGTTTGAAAAATAAAATTATAGGTTGACATAAAATAAACCATACTTTAGAATTTCACATATCATTACAAAAGCCTAATAAAGTGGCTGAAATGGGATAAAAGAGAACTTTCTAATCTTGCACTTAGGCTAAGGATGCATGCTCTCATGTCTGCTGGGACGAGAGCATGGGCTGTCAAATCCAAAAACTGCACCAAGTCTTACAGATTCTTCCAGCACCATAGTTTTCCCTCCATCCATGTCTTCCAAATGCATAGCCACAGCCCTGGCTTAGGCTTTAGTTATTCTTCACGGACTACTCTAACCATAACAGGTCTCCCCACTGACCCTCTTCTCTGTCATCACCCCCTTTCCTGCTCCTAGGTATTCAGGGATCTCCCTCAGCTGTTTTGAAAGCTCCAAAATTCTCAACAGTTTACAAGACTTATTACAACCTACATTTCCAATCTCATCTCCCCTTGAAAACCATAGAATCAGTACTAAAATCATACCCCCGTGTTACTTACAAAAACTGTTACTCACAAAATAAACATTTAATATAATGTATAAAAAGAGGCAAATTATCCAATTCCTGATTTTAAAAATAGCAAGTAAAAGCGTGAACATTATTGAGATGGTTGTAGTCACTTCAATATCATTGTTAACACCAATAAATTTGCCAATTAAAGTAACTGCCTATATTCCTAAAGGATTAAAATGAGGCTAGGAAGTACATTTCCCCCAAAGTTTGAAACTGATAAAATAATATCCCCTAAAGTAAACAGTACAATTTAAAGCAATTTGGAATTATGAAAGCAATCTGTGTACTAAATAGCAGGTAAATGACCAAACGCTACAATGGGACAAGAGTTACGGAAAAAAGAAAGTTATCTCTGAAGGAAAACAGAACCGCTATTTGCTTCTTCTTTTTTTTTAAGATTTTATTTATTTACTTGTGAGAGAGGGAGCACAAGCAGAGGGGAAGAGCAGAGGGAGAAGCTGACTCCCCACTGAGCAGGGAGCCCCACGTGGGGCTTGATCCCAGCATCCTGGGATCATGACCTGAATGGAAGGCAGACACAGACGCTTAACCAACTGAGCCACACAAGCACCCTGCTACTTGCTTCTCATTCAGGATTTTAAAACAGAAAAACCTATTTTGGGATAAGGTTTTAGGTGTATGCTCATTTGTATGGCTGATTTAAACATGGTTCTGTTGAACTATGACTCTAGGTCCTCCAATCTATAAGAAGATAGTTCTTTTTGAAATTGATAATAAGGAGCAAAATTAATCAAAATCATTTTGTCTATAAGCATTTTCCCATCAAAGGGGTTATCTCAACACACACACACACACACACACACACAGGTAAACATTTGTGTTATGTATTCTATTTCCTAAGGCTGCCATGTAAATTCTTTATATAAACTGTGAAAATATGAAAAGTATCCCCAAAGTGAGTAAACAAGTACAGTGGTAATGCAGGACAATTTCAGGAAACATATTATTTATTAATTAAGTGATCAAAAATTAAGTGGCGCAACAAAGATGCAAATGACAACCAAAATTATGTGTGTACCTAAACTGCATCTGTAACTATGGTTTTGAAATCAGTAAAAAGAAACAGATGAGCTTTTCAGAGTTCTCAGTTCTAAGGGAGCACCCAGGCTCTCATTCCCAAAGGTTCCTTCTCTCCTGCACCTTACACTGGTAATTAAAATAGAAAGATTAAACAATAGAATTTAGATTTATTTTTTCTCTGTACCAGTGAGCTGGTGATAACAACATCTGTTTAAGGGTCTTCATTAAATTATTTTTCCCGTTGGTTCCACCGAGTTTGGGTGCTTACACCTCCAAAGGAAATCACACACCTGTTTGCTCCTCTGGGATTCTGAACAAGGTGACCCCTGAGGCTTTGTGTTGTGTGGCCAACAGAAGCTGTTATTCTAGATTAGTGTTTTTCTCCTAATAGTATATAGCTGTCTTTGAGTTTCTGTCTTGTTCCCTAAGATCAAGGTAAGAGTGAACCCAAGAAATTTGTTTTGTTCTTTTTTAAAGGATAGTTGCTGAAGAACTAGTGGTTTGCTGCCTGTTTAAAATGGTCTTGATACCTTGCCTTCTGGTGACAAGAGCAGGCTGCCTACATCTACTCACAGGTGTATCAGGTCGACAACTGAATATGGCCATGGCCTTGATATAACCTTGAACAGCTCACACATTTAAAATGACTGCTTTGGAGTACAGAGAAGATATATATAAATATATCTTATATTTATATATATATATAAAATCATAAATCTGCCTTCCCTGCATTCCCATGCTCTGGGGTTTGCATTTGCCTCTGAAAGCAAACAAACCTGAGGGCCCAGCAGGCTGTACAGCCAAGCATTGACGAGACCGGATCCCATGTGATAACAAGGGTCCTCACTGCCAGTATCTCCAAGACACTGGACAGCTGGTGAATGTATGGATTCAAAGAAGAATGGCCTTTCCTGAGCCACCTTTCACAAGAAGAATTGACAGAGCAGTGAAGGTTGAATTCATCCTGACTGTAGGAGAACCCACCCTTTGTTTCAGCTCGATGTGTAAGGGAATTCCTTAGAGGCTTTCCAATACCAGCTTCTCACTGGTGGGGTCTTCCCTGCTTCCAATACCCACCCTTGGCTCAATAGCATTTTATATTGGTGGAGTATTCATAATACTCACCTAAGAAGAGATCATAGTCAGAAAGATGGCATTGTCACAGAAGTCAAAGGAACACTTTTTGAATCTGTAGGCTCTATTCAAATGAGTTACTCAATTTCCAGAAAGCCCCAGAGATCAACTCAAACCCACCTGCCACCACCCAGGCTGAGATGATTCAGCAACATGAGCGAATTCAGGGGTGTGGTGGGAAGACAAGATGCTACAAAAGAAAAGGCTGCTTGCAGGAAATATATTCTGAAAAGCCTTCAAAATTAAGTCCAACAGCTCACTACTTGCGTTAGAGGAGAAAAATACAGGTTACATGTTGTATAATCATGTGGTTCAGGGTAAGAGGACCCTCTAATATTATAAGAGAGTGAGGGTCCCGTTCTTATGGCCATACTTTTCCTAAGAATTATCTACTGTGAGCCTGGAATGGATTCCGATCATGAGACAACAGTTAAGGAATAATTTTCTCAAGACACTCAAGGTACTTTTCCAGGGGGTAAGAAAAAGCCCAGCCTGGGATCCATATTGGCTTTTCAAGGCTGTTCAATGTCTTTTCAAAGGAGCTTAAAGTGCTCCTCGCTTCATCTTAAACTTCTAAAAATTATGACTCCAGGGCTGGAGCTGTTTTGTTGCAAACAAAATCTGTCAGACCAAATTATTTCTTCCAAGGAAACGATATTCATCTCAGCTGAAGGTGAGAAAACCAAAGACAAGGATATTTTTCAAACTGCCATCAGGACCCCTTACCTCCCCAAAGCCAAGGCCACAGGTGAAAGCAGAGCCTAACGTACGGGTAATGGCCGCTGCCCCAAAGACTCTCAGGGATTCCCTGCCCGACACTGCATGCTGTGGATCAAGAATCCCAGTCCTTCCTGAAGTAAGGATATGGCAGTGCTAGGCTTCCTCAACTAGCTTGACTCAGACTCCAAAAATAAACAAGCACGTATTCTAAAGGCTGTTATTACTTCAGTAGCAAGTCTGCGGTAGAAACTCTGGCCTCAGTTCCTGCCATTCTGAGGTCACTAACTGCATGAATCTACAAAGTCAGATTTAATGCTTTTAGTGCAACTTCCAACCATACGACTCTATGATTCATGCACTATAAACTAAAAAATAAAAAGAGAATATTTATAAAAAAGGAAATGAGAGAGGGGAAGAGGCAGCGAAGAAGCAAGAGATAAACATATGGAAGGACTCAGAAGACCAAGCATGAAACATACAAAAAATAATAATAATAATCAAAATAATGGGAAGGACAGATTCCAAAGATTTTTCCAATAGTTTTAACCTAAATAAATCTTGAGGTCAGTGTAAAAGGGGGCTATAAAATAAACTAGACTCCTCATTGCTACTGAACCCAGGAGAAAATCAATAGCAACTCTTAGAGTTCATGCAGTTCTACCAAAGCAGTCCTATTAAAATCCTCTAGACTTCTTTAAGACTCACATATTCCCTAGAGAAAACGCTGACTCAAAACAAGGAGGTTTATAAATTATTGGCTACTTTTTATTGATCGTTAAGTTATTCCACCAAATAGAAGTAGAGAAAACAGATATATAACTAAGCCAGCAGCCTCCAGAAGGTGCTCCCTGAAGCTCCAGATCCACAAATATCTGTCTTGTCACAACATACACAGAGGTTTCTCACAGGCAACATTAAGGACTGAGAATGTTGTCTTTTAGCTGGTTTTAATCATAGTGGTTTGAAGCCATGAGTTTTAATTTTATATTCCAAAAGCATAATAATGAATTGAATGGAAGAAAAACCTAGCTGTAGCCTAGAAACCTAAAAGTCAACAGATGAACAGAACTCATGATCATGCAAACTCTTCAGAAAAATGAAGCAATATAAGACCAGAATAATGATGCTGAGCATGAGACTGATATTCTCATAGATACATCATTAGTCTACACAAAATCAATGGGTATATGTGACTTATGAGACAGATGAAACATAGAGGGTAATCGGTTAGTAATTACCCACGACACCTGGGAATTAATAATGGAAAAAACCCACAGGAATAAAAGGGGGGGCCTCAATCCTATTACAACTTTTATCATATTATTTTCATCAATGAAAGAATCACAACACAATGCCAAAAAAGAGGTGGTCACACATCACTCACCTGCTTCTCTGTGCAGATGACTCTCCCCAGTAACTGATCTTCCAGACCTTTCATGGTGACAGTGAAGTCAATGATAGAGGTCCGAGCGCTTATTTCAGGGGTGTAGGCTGGATTGGGCAGTTTGGTGGTGATGTAGAGTCTGAAGCCATCCATCACATCTACTTCCTTATCACCAACTTTCACCTTTATTATAAAAATAAAGTCAAAAGTAATAAAAGAGACATATACCTTACTGTGTCCTTTTCTCCACAAGATCAAGCATTGCTTTAAAGAATTGTATAACTGGAGATCTCTGTATACTGAAAAAGAAGTGGTCATTAGGCATTCAGAGGGCTTCAGACCACTAGGATGAAAGGAAGGAAGGTGGGTAGGAAGGAAGGGAGGGAGGGAGGGAAGAAGTTCAATGTATGCCAGTATATACCATAAATGTAGAATTTAGCACCAAAATTGGTGTGGTCATACCACAGAGGCGAGATGGATTACCCATCCAAAATTTGGTTCAGAGGTGAAGACTGATGACATCACATAAGCATCAAAAGTGTATGAAAGGTTTATTGCTCACATAATTAGATTTCTGGAGAGATTAAAGTAGACCCCCAACCAGGTCCCAAAAATTGATTGAGAGAGTAGGGAAAAGCAGCTCTTTTAGGGTTTTATGGTGATTAGGGGGTAGGGCTGGGATAAAGGTTCCCACATAGGGCATGAACAGAGGATTGCATGGTTTGATTTTCCCACCAATGTCAAAGGCGAGAGCCCCAGGTTTTCTTATCAGCTTACCCAGATTTGGGACAGAAGGGGTGAGGGTCATAATGGGTTTTGAAAGATGTCTACAGTAACCCATCAAAATGGAGTCAGACTCTATCACACAAAAGAAGTAGATATTTCTAAAAGGACTGCTCTTGAAAATTTTAATTCCAACTCAGGAAGTGTAGAAGAGAAAAAACAAATGCCTCTTGCCGCTGACTCAAATTTCAGTTGTTGCCTATGTCACATTTACCTGGCCTCGTGATAATGGTTCCTCATGTAATTATCAATAGGTTTAACCTACCTTAAAGATAGACCCAGTCTTAATGAGGTTCCTCTCCAAAACATTATCCAGTGCTGGATCTAGTTCCTCCCCAACATCTTCAATAAGCAAGGGCCTTCCAAGAGAAAGACTGTCCTCCAGATGGTTTCTGAAGTACTTGTGATTTAGAGATGTGATCTAGAAACAAGATCCAAAGGTTGCTGTTGACAATATCACAATGCCATAGACAGAGAGAATGGACATTAAAGGGTGCCTGAGCATTCTGTCATGGGACACAAATACAGAGATTTTTCGTGAACCTTATCTGGAACTCATACTTGGTGAGACTGTACAGAAAGCTTAAAATGTTTCCATCCTTTTCCGTAGCAAACTGTCATTCCCCAGTGCAACCTGTCTTCTCCTCATCACCACCACTTTCGTGACAAATAATAATGGAATAACCATGAAGTGTCCTGGTAGAGGGCTACACACTTAGTGTGATAAACTCCACCCTGCTCTGTTCATCAAAGAGGGATTTAGGCTCTAACAGAAGAGAATCTGAAACCTTTGAAAGATGGCATTAGTAGAGATCCATACAAATGTAAATGTAATTTTTAGAAAAGATTTTAATATTAGACTTTAGGCTTGCATCTGTTACTGCTCTATCTAGGATTACAGTCTCTACTATTTTCAAATATTTCTTGACTCTTGGACTCTTGTTCATCTGGGGCAATAAAACTTCACAGTAACATAAATATACTCAAACACAAATTACCTGGAGTTCATTCTGGCTTTCTTTATTTTTAATCCAGATCTTCCCTTGAATTTGTGGATCAATTAACAAAGGATAGCGAGATGCCTTTGTGACAATAATTCCATTCTGAATAGATAGGTCATCATTTGGCAGACCTTGGAGGTTCCATTCACTAATAGTGGGAGCATCAATCAACATCTCATTGAGATTTAGACTGTCTCCAAATGGGATTTCCCGGGCTTTCATTTCCTTCTGCCAGTCATACAGCAGCAGATTGCGAAACTCTTGGTTAAATGGACCAGAATAAGATAGAAAAGCTGTAGCCAACAATACATCCCCTAAAACAGAAAACAAAACACCACTGAAATACTTTATAATCAGCCTTGTAATTGTGCAGAATACTAAACATTTTTTAAAGGCAACCACTCTTAAACTAACTTCCAGAAACCAAACTGTAACCACATTGCTGTGTCTTGGTGAATAAGCAGTAGATCATTGTTAAACAGGGTCCAAACGGTCCACCAAGTAATACCTGTTAGTCATCAACTAGGTTATTTTGACGTTTGTTGGATGTGAGAGTATGATTTTGGAGCTTAAGAGATACAAAACCTGAGAAGACAGAGCCTCCATTCCAAGTGACCTGAATCAATACAACCATTAGCTCATAGGAGAATTCAAAGTGACCTGATAAGAGGTTTGAAGATCATTAATACATCGAATAATGGCTGAATAGATGCCAGACCAATATTCATCCTTCTGAAATATCTGGACACACACACACACACAGGAATTTGAAGTACTAGAGGGTTGGTTTGTATTCTGATAAAAGTTTCAGTTTGCTAACTCCCTAATGGAGTCAACACATAATCTGATTAATACAGGAATTTACATACCTACAAGTCTTTTTGTTTGTGCAGCAAACTCTTTACTTTGTTCTGTCCATCTTTCTTTTTCTCCCACCAAGCCACCGATCAGAGTGGAGGCAGTCTGCATCTTTCGTCTGCAGCGCTCCGCATCTTCAAGCAAGGTCTAAAAAAAGGCCAGAATCAGAAGAAAACTTTTGTTCAGAAAAATACAGCCTCTGGCTCAAGAATATAACTTTAAACCATTATATATTATCTACCCTTCTAAGACCTGTGAGCCACTTATCCCATAGGAACCATAAGATTCAATTCCTGTGTGCCTGTGTTAGCCAAAGCCCAGCTCTTAAACCTTCACGTGGGGTCCTGAGCTCATGGGTCAGAGTCTCCCCAGGTGTTGATAACTAAGAGATAATAGAAATTTGCTTCATTCATGACTTCCCTATGAAGAAAAATAGAGATAAAATACAAGCCTACTTACTAATATATAGCACAAAAAAGGTAAAACAATACATATCCCTACTTGAAACTCAGGAATATTTTTCCTGTTAAAGTTCTAGCATCATTACTGCTTGATCTAAGTGCACATCTTCTTTGACTTGAGGTGAAACTTTAGATTATCTTCAGATTGTGCTGTTCTGAGGCTCACTCACACTTCCCAGTGACACCTGACTCAGCAGGTCCCTCTCTGGTGCTCTCGGTATCACTAAAAGACCTTGAACCAGACTTCCACACGCCACTCAACACTCCTCTTTCTCCTTAAGGCAAATGCCAATTCTACTTGTAAAAACATATGTGTATGATAAAGATTTAGCTACAAGACCAGTCATTGGAAGTTCACTTATAACATGTGTATGTTACACATAATATATAATTGTTATATATGCTAAATGTCTAATACTAGAGAAATATTTAAATGAATTATGGTATACCCGTGAATAAGACTACTCTGAAGCCATTAAAAATTATCTTATAAAAATTTTTATAACCAAGAAAATATTCATGATATATTACTAAGTTAAAAATTCAATTTATAAACAGTATGTATTGAATTATGTTATATATTCAAATGTTATATTTTACATATATTTTTTAAATATATGTAAATCAAGGAATATGTTCAGATAGGAAATGAAAAAGAGCAAATATTTTTAGTGTTCATTTCCAGGATTCTCTATGTGTATCTTCCATAAGGAACATGAGTTGCTTTTGTAATAATAACATAATACAGTGTTTTTCAAAAGCAAGATATTTATTCTAGTTTTTTCTCTGGGACTCTATTCTACTCTATTTTCCTTTCCCCGCAGAGTTAATGTAGGAAACCTAAAAGCCCAGCTGAGGTGTACCATATCTATATCGCCCATATTTATTTGTTTGTTTGTTTCTCCCCAGGAAGAAAGATGCCGACTGGGAAGTGTGATCCTACAAATCATTTATGTCTGCCTACCTCTGAAACAAACTTTTCATGTAAAAGATATTTTTAAGATTAAGTTGTCCTCCCAAAATTCCCCATCCCCACTCCCAATTGGCCAAATAAGGAAATGGCCAGGGCCCCCCCTCTGGCTTTTCTTTCCTGGGGGCCCATGCTCCTTTAGGGGATGGAAATAGCGAGAAGGGGAGAGGAGCAGACGTCAGAGAGTACAGGAGCCAGAAGCAGCTCTTCCCTCTGAGCCTGGCTGGGGCAGTGAGCGGACTTCCCTGGGTTCCTCGGGCAGGGCCCCGGCCCACCCTCTGTGGGTGCTCCCAGAGGGTAACTAGCCGTCCAGAAGGCCTAGGGAAGTGGGCCCCACAAAGGCACTGCTCTGTGCAGAAAGGAGCAGGGCACACTCTCCTTCAGCAGACAGCACAGACCTGGGGCAGGAGGTTATGGGTCCGACCATGATGAACTGTGGATTCAAGGTCCTGCCCCTCCCCACCTTCCATAAGTCCATAAGCCCCCAGGACTCGCACGGAGCTCATGGAGGGGGAAGGAGCCACAGGATGACTAAAGGTCAGGTTCACCCCAGCATGTGGGAGGCAGGTGGACTCACAGCCAGATTTTGTGTTTTTTAATTAAAAAACCTTGATATTTGTTGAAACAAGTTTTAAAGTCAGAGCCATACCTTTACAGTAGCACTTCTTGTATGGTCCCCATAAGCAGGAGATCTCAAAACCAAAAATAATACTGAATGAACTAATTCAAAAATGTTACAACTGAAACATAACAACATGGGGCCTAAAATACTTCTAGTGAATTCAGTAGCGCCTCCAAATAGAAGTGAGTGTCCACCGTATAACTAATGATCACACCTTCCCCACAGTTTCTAAAGTAGACTCTTTCGAATTGCAATGCTAATTTTCTCTTTATATGATGATAAGTGAATCCCAAAGAGCATAATTAACAAACCCAAATAGGTGTTGTACAATTACTTCTCTAAAATTTCTAAAAGGCTCTCCTTTTGCTTTCAAGAGTGGAAATATCACACATTCTGCACATAGTAAAACTGAAGTGTTCATCTAAGTTCCCTTGTTGGGACTCCCATAAGAGACGGGACTATCAGAGCAGGAATCTCAATCCTGACCAGTGAAGACTGAGAACAGGCAGGAGGAAACTCCGTAAAATCATCAAGGGAAGAACAGAGTGAATCTGTCTCTTATTTATCAAACACAGGATTTACCAGAGGCAGATACAGACTTTGTGGGGCCAGAAGCTTACATAATCTGTGGGGTGGGGTCCATTTCAAGAAAATCATTAGAGATTCACAAATACAAAACACCCAAGTGAATATGTATTTAGATTGAGAGGGGGAAAAAAACACTACAAAGTCTTGGTGTCTTAGAAACTCAGGTACCTTTCCTCTGAAATTTCTAGGTATTTTATCTGAACGCGTATATGCAAATACTTGCCAATCATAACCTGGTCTCCCTCCCCCTAAAACACCCTACAACCCCCAGGAACCCCAGCACCTAGGAGCCTGTGCACATGAGGAGTTCTTAAACTTAAGCTACATTAGGTGTGTGTTAAAACTGCCCAAATTTCCAGAAGCAAAGAAGCCCCCATGGAGCTGGAATTAGTATAAATAAGATAAAGAACTTACTGCCCAGTGGATCAGAAACGTATGAACCCAGATTCTGAAAGGTTCTACAGCTGCTAGCTTGCAGACTAGGTTGAGAAGACCATAGATGGTCATTGTCATCAGATGCAACCACGTGGCCAGTCACACTGGTCCAGCAGAGAGGCCTGAAGTGGACACCAGAAGGCCAAGGTCTAGTTCAGACTATCCAGCCCTATGACCAGGAGCCGTCCTCTGGACCTCAGCTCCTTTCTCCAAAATGACAACAAAAAATATCCACCTTGCTTATCTTGCAAGATTATTTCAAAGATTAAAATGAGATAAAGTGGGAAGACGTGATTTGAAAAACATAACAGAAAGTGTTCCACAGGGGCTGTTTTCATCACCATCCATAAGGAGACTCAGGATGTTTATGTTCCAGACCTGACTTCTATCTTGCCTGACCATCCTGACCTCTCACCAACGTCCTTGGTGTTAGAAACAAACTCCAGGGCTTAGTGAGGGATGATGTGTGGTTTATGTACTATATATACATTAAATCCATCCCTGTTGGGAACCAAACCCTTGGAGAGAGAAAGGAGCAAAGGAAGGGTTTACAATAGCCATGTTGGTATATGACGGGCCTTCCCATGCTGAGGAGTTACCTGCTTTTCGGTCATGGCCTGTTCATACTCAGCCTGCACCACGTCGAGCTCTGCTTGCTTGTCATCCAGCTCAGCCTGCGCCTTCTGCAGATCCTGCATGGCCAAGATGTAACGATTCTCCTGTACCACCAAGTTGGCCTGCAAAGGACATACCCAAGGCAAATGATGAATGATGCACAGCCAACCAAACAGCCAGCATCTCATCTGAGATCTCAGCAATGCTCATACCTGTTCTCTGCTCTACCCCTAGAGTCTTTTGAAGTTGCATTAAGTCAGGACCAAATCTTAGTGTGGACTTGATATAAATGTTTATAAGCAGAAAATTATAATTCATTCGAAGTCAGCACGTTTTTCCCATAAGTGCCAGATAATAAAGAGTTTAGATGTTTTGGGCCAAGGGGCAAAATCAAGGCTATTGTTCTGCACTTAATTAAAAACCATTTAAAAAATGTAAAAACTCTTCTTATTTCACAAGCTGTACACATAGAGGTTGTGAGCTAGATTTGGCCTGTGGGCCGGAGTTTGCTGGTGTCCTTAGATCAGAGCATTGCAGTATTAAATGCATAGGTACATTACAGAACATTGTAATATTATTGTAGAAGAAGAAAAAACTGAATATTGAGAACCTTCTGCCTGGTAAGACTCATCACTATTGATAAGGATGTTAAAACAAGATAAAAAATGGAACCTAATTATTCACTGAATGTAAAATAGAGATTTTGTGAGTCGTGGTGATCTTGATGTTGTTCTTGTAGTCATCATATATTGTTTTCCTCCCATAAAAGAAGTGATACCTTCAGCTGTGACTAATTAAAAATATTGTTTTTAAGGAAGCTACTAAATTTGACTCAAAAGACATATTCAAAAGCAATATTAGCAAAAGACGAGATGTAGAAAACAGTCCATGCTTACAGGAATTTAGATGCTTTAAACAATTTTTTGGAATCAAGTTTTTCCTCTTTAAGTCTCTAAAATGTTAAAATTGACTTTAATGGGGATAATCCACTATTAGGGCCACATTCTCTCTGGAGTTTTTCAGAAGAAAAGATTATCTTGAAAAAATTTTTCAGAAATAAATTATTTTCCTGTCTGACAACCTCAGGCTCCCAAATTTTGGCAGAATAATTCTTTAAGGGAAAGTCAAAGTTCCTTAAGTTACTAGGACCAATGACAGGCAAAAGTGTGGCTTAACAGCTACACTTTAAAAAAGGATCTAACTCTTGGGACATTATCTTCTCAGGTCTGCTGTAAACTGCACCTGTCGCTGTGGCTTAAACATAAAAGAAAAACAAGGTAACAATGCCCAACAACTCACTAAAGCAACATACTAATGTCAAAGCCCCAGAGATTTGGGGTATTTTTTAGAATTTTACTCAGAAAAAATAAGTTGAAAACATTTTTAATGAAGCACTTGAAAGTTGCCAACCAAAAGGCACAGAATCCTTCAAGTCCAGCGGCTCACCTCAGGAGCTGTGGGACTCCATGCAGACCACTTACACTCTGGAAGTTTCAGTTTATCCATGAAGATGTTGAAAATCTACCTCCTAGGATGTGTGTGTGCGAGAGGATTAAATAAGATAACATACGTAAACACCCATGGCTGGTGCCTAGCATACAACAAGAATTCAATAAATAATAGATGTTGTTGTCCGAGTTTAGTATTTAAGACTCTACTGTTATAAACGTTCTGTTTATGTGGACTGATATTTACTGGTTTTCATGGTTTTCAAGGAGAAATCGCATTATAATTAACATGAATGGAGTCTAAATTGGCATTAGTTGGTATTTAAGTTTATTCACTACTAGACATCACTTGGCCCCTTGAGAGGGATTGCCAGACGAAGGAGAAGAGCCCCTCAGGGGCCTCGTCACTGCTTAGTGTTGAGGAGGTTCCAGCTGGAGTGTAAAGAGTGTCCTTAATCTGTCCTCACTCAGAGGCAGGAGCTTGCCAGGGAAGCCCCCCCCAGGAACACATGAAATTATAGGCCTCAGTCACTGATGCTTCACACATGAGCAGAGTTGCCCAGTGATAACCTGCACTCCCGCCATCGTTGCCTTCTCCTTAAGCAGTGATTGTGTTCATGACAGAACATTCAGAAGGCCCTGACACAGCCAGGCTCCCAGGAGCTGGGTGCTCATAAGACCTCAGGAGGCCACTTCCAAGACTGACTTCCCAGAAAGAAAAGCAGAGGTTCTAGGCACCAGTAAAACATTCCCCCTTCTGACAGTGTTCCCTTCACTTCCTACCACAGCATCTAGATTGTCATAAGACTAGGTGGAGGCTAAAATGTCCTGGAACAGGGCAAGGGATTTCCTTGTTCCCATGTAAGCCTTGTTCAGAATGGCCATTATTTGGTACTGATAGCAGCTCATTTTATTTAAAATAATTACAACAAAATAAAAGCAACATGAATTCAACTGCCATTCCCTTAAAAACACTGTATGCTTACTCACTGGAAAAATTTGCAAAGGATGCCCTGTATTTTTCATTTGATAAGGTGGTTATAATTCAGCCAATATCAGAATGCCCATTTTGGAGCTATGCTGGAAGTCTTCAATGGTCCCAAAATTCATAACATCGACAGCATGGCATCAATCATTTGCTCTAAAATTCCCTAAACCAAATGAGTCTTTGTTCTTTTAAGTTGCTTTAAGACCCCAAGGGGCTTCAGCCACTGAATAAATGACCCTGGTATGGTAACAGTTAGAAAATAAAATGGGACTTGCAACTTGATCCCTATCTTCTTTCCACTCTTGATTATTTTTATCATGATTATTAAGTTCCTCGGGTAGTTTATAAGCATAAGTGGATTTCAGTTGATGGTTGAGAGAGATCAGACTCATACAAAAGCAAAATAATCAATGAGGCCACACATGCGATTTTTGAGACATTGGTATTCCATTTTCAAAGCATGTATTTGCCTCCCCATCTGCTGAAGACTGTCACTGATGGGGATGTGTATGTGCATCTGAAGCCTAGAAAAGCAATTAATCAAAGGGAAACAGGCATACTCTCCAATTACATTAAAGAACAGATGACATTCATTTTCTTTCCTGAGGGACAAAGGAGAAGAGCAGGAGTACTATGTCATACCTTACAACCAAGACCAGCCACCAACTGTGTACTTATCCTGCCTCGGACATAAGATTCCTTGGAAGGAGATCTTGGATATTATCAGGGGATTCTATGCTATAGTTTTCTGTGTTTCTTTGATGCTGTGGAGGAAAAATACCCAACAGTCCACAGTGGACTTGGCATCCTTGCAGAGAGTCCATGCTTAAAGGCTTGCACAACTCTGACTGGAGTGGTTATTACAGAGAAGAGAAACATCCTGTGCTCGGCCTTTCTGTCACTTGCTCTCCCCATGGACTTGAATACAACCACACCAGAGGCCAAAGGTTCCTGTGCTATCTGAAAAGATAAGGCCAGGTGACCTCAAGGGCTCTTACAGGCACGTATCATGTGGTTTTACTTAGGAGGCTCACCTTCAGAGGCAACACTTCTCTGTTGATAGAAAAGAAGGAAGCCATGGCTTTGGTCCAGGAACAAAGGCCAGCTACGTTCCCACATACGCGTTTAGCAGTTTCAATGTTGTAGTCTGTCATTTCAAAGTAAGGATTCAAAAATTCTATCACTTCTTCATTGATTGTGTCTTTTGGGAATTGCTATGAAAGAAAAAGAGTAAAATGAAGTCAAAATACTTCTTTCCATGAAGTCATACATCATGCTTACAATGCCACTGGTATTATTGAATAACCAAGAATGGATGAATGACATCACACTTTGCTGATATCTCAGGATATTGGGCCAAAGTCCTGAAAGCAAAAACAGAGTAAGCAGTGACAGCAAAGAAGTCAGAGCATACTTTAGCTTCTGTGAACAAGAGATGCCAACCCTCAATAAATGTTCTGGGATCCAGGGAAAGAGTAAATTATTTAGGTGATGAATACTAATATGGTTACTAAAATTTCCAAAGTGATAACATTCTCATGTCATTAATCCTAAATAGGTGAATTGTAAGCCCATAAAATCAATAATGGAAAACAAATACACTCAGGTATACTCAGCCTAAGGACAAAATCTATTCAGCATTTAGCAGCAACTAAATGCTTCATACATTCAAAGAGAGGTTCTATTAAATTCATCTGAAATTCAAAGTTAACAACGTGGACATTAGGTCTTGAGGGCAATGAATTAATTTTTAATCATAAAATTATCCAGAATGTGAGAGAACTGTTATCTTCTGAAGGGATATAAAATTGAAAAAGTGGATTATGAATGCTTTCTTACGTCAAGAGAAGACTGGCCAACCAACGAACCTGGACCTTCCTCAAGAGGTGTTTGATCTTCTCAAAGAAGATGATTAGATCTTCTCCAAGTAGAAAGGAATGCAGTGCCTACATAACAGCTTTCACAGAACATACATGAGATAGGATGGAACCCACACTCTCATTTAGACATCTTCCACTACAAGTTTCTTTTATGACCTTTGAGAAACAGTGAAGCCAGAAGAAAAGCCAGAAGAATATTTGGGAGCCATGGAAGGGCAGTGGTACAAAAGGCAAGTGGCAAGGGAGCTTCCAAGAGCAGGGGCCCTGCCACCAGTCACATAGGACAGGAACCTTGAGTCACCCACCAGGATGCTCTGTGAGGTCCAATTCCTCTGTCACACTTTGCTGTTAAAACTGCTTAAGTCTCCTCCATCGCCACATGCACCCATCAGAGTTAACCTCCCCTCCACTCAAGCAGCCTGTTATTCCTTCTCGGTGGCACTGACGTCAGAGAGTCCCATATTTTAATTTTAATTATCTGGGGCAGGTCCGCACGGCCCCCAGTTTCATAAGCTGCCCACTGCTGCAGCTGCTGTAAGGTGGCTCACAAGATGCTCCAGCCACCTGGCAACGTGGCATTGAAAACGGAGCGAGAGGCAGTGCTAAGGTCATTGCTTGGGACATAGACGTGACTTGGGTATTCCCAGGTAGTGTTGTCAAGATTCAAATATGAAAGATGAAACAATAAAACTTCTAGAAGAAAACACAGAAGCATTTATTCTGCCTTAGAGGCAGAGGAGCAAAGATTTACCAAACAGAACCCAGAAAGCACAATTAAGGAAAACAGTGATAAACTGGACTACATTAAACTTAAGAATGTCTGTGGATCAAAGGACAGATTTAATGGAATGAACAACTAAGGCAGAAAGTGGAAGAAGATATTTGCAAATTACTCATGTTTTATAGAAAGAAATTCTACCCATTAATAAAAAACTTTAATGGACAAGAGCCCTAGACAGGCATTTAACAAAAGAATTCCCAAGAGGCTCATAAACTGATGAAAGATTCTCAGCATCATTATTTACCAGGGAAATGCAAACTAAACCCACAATAATAAGACACCACTATAAACCCATCAGAATAGAGAAAAACAGAAAATAGTTAAGATGTAGAACAACTTAGAATGGCTAAAATGGATAACTCAGGAAACAACAGATGTTGGTGAGGATGCGAAGAAAGGGGAAACCCTCTTACACTGTTGGTGGGAATGCAAACTGGCGCAGCCACTCTGGAAAACACTATGGAGGTTCCTCAAGATGTTAAGAATAGGGCGCCTGGGTGGCTCAGATGGTTAAGCGTCTGCCTTCGGCTCAGGTCATGATCTCAGGGTCCTGGGATCGAGTCCCGCATCGGGCTCCCTGCTCCTTGGGAGCCTGTTTCTCCCTCTGCCTTTCTCTCTCGCTCTGTCTCTCATGAATAAAAAAAAAAAAAAAAAATCTTTAAAAAAAAAAGATGTTAAGAATAGAGCTACCCTACGACCCAGCAATTTCACTACTAGGTATTTATCCAAAGGATACAAAAATAGTGATTCGAAGGGGCACCTGCATCCCAATGTTTATAGCAGCAATGTCCATCTTTCCAATATGGAAAGAGCCCAGATGTCCATCAACAGATGAATGGATAAAGATGATGTGGTCCATATACACAGTGGCATACTACTCAGCCATCAGAAAGAATGAAATCTTGCCATCTGCAATGACGTGGATGGAACTAGAGGGTATTATGCTAAGCGAAATAAGTCAATCAGAGAAAGACAAATACCATATGATTTCACTCATATGTGGAATTTAAGAACAAAACACATGAACATAAGGGAAGGGAAGGAAAAATAAAGTAAGATGAAAACACAGAGGGAGGCAAACCGTAAGACACTCTTAACTCTAGGAAACAAACTGACGGTTGCTGGAGGGGAGTGGGTGGGGGGATGAGGTAATTGGGGGATGGGCAATAAGGAGGGCACGTGATGTGATGAGCACTGGGTGTTATATGCAACTGATGAATCATTAAATTCTACCCCTGAAATTAACAATACACTATATTTTAACTAAATTGAATTTAAATAAAAAATTTTTTTAAAAAGATGTAGAACAACTTATATACTGCTGGCAGATATGTAAACTGATACAGCTCTTTTTTGAAAACTCTTTGGCACTACCTATGAAGGGCTTTAAGGGTATACGGATGGTAGCTACACTTGTGGGGAGCATAGCACAATATACAGAGTTGTCCAATCACTATGTTGTACACCTGAAATTAATGTAACATTGTGTGTCAACTACACTTCCATCAATCAAACAAACAAACAAACAAACTTACATCTATTAAGAAAATGTATAACCTAAGACCCAGAAATTCCATTCCTGAGTACAGAGCCAATTGAAATGCAAATACAGCCACCAAATTACCTATAGACCAATATTCATAGTAGTTTTAGCTTTATTTATAATAGCCAAAAACTAGTAACAACCCCAAAATCCACCAACAGTACAATGGACAAATAAATTGAAACATATGATAGCATTTCACACTGTGCTGGTTCATACACGCTCAGGAGGAACCATTGCTAAATTTGCAGGAATTTTGCAAACTTCTTATTAAATAGAACCATTATTAATAATTAAATTATATAAACTTACAATTTAAATTTCATTTAAAATAAAAATAACACATAGGAAAAGAAGTAATCACTTTATATTATTATATTATATTTAT